>NC_141755.1:37324873-37628780 GCF_982258835.1 Parasteatoda tepidariorum
CCGTCCCGACTTAATTCGTAAAAAACCAATGGCTGGCGAACTTGGCTTGTCCAAGTGTTATCAGAAACAGCATCAAAAACAAAGCAATTTTTCATCCCCCCTACATCCTGAACTTCAAATGATGCGTTTGTGTTTTCTTCCACTGAAATCATTAAGCACAGTTCCTCAGTCAATAACCTGGATTTGTGGGAATCATTTCGTATTTTAATTTTTAAATACTCTAAACATTAAATTAATAGTCTTTATAGCATCTTACTTGCTTCCAAATGTTTAGAAAAGTTTTTTTTTCTGTTTGTTTACATCTGCAGTACTGAACCTACCTCCCTATCATACAATCATACACGCCAACTTCTAACTTATGCTGACTATCGCTTTTCAATTTTGATAATCTCTTTTGATTCTCATACCCAAATGGTCAATCCCATATTTCTTTAATGCTACTAGTTTTTAATATCTGCATCTTTGCGTTTCTTCCTATCTCATTTCGTGTTTTCACACTAAAATCACAGTAACTTTAGTTACTGCGATTTAATAAATCGGGTGCCTGTTTTTGTGATCACACTAACTTTAGTTTATCACAGTTTAGAAAATTACAGTAGCTTCAGTTACTCTGATTTAAATAATCGGGTGCCTGTTTATGGGACATTAATTCTGCTACTTACACAAAGTTTCTGCTTTATTAATTGTACAGAATTCTAATCAATAGCCTAAGAAATATTAGAGGCCACTTTAAAATCATCAAAACTAAGATTTTAATATAAGTCAAGATTTAAGAAACTGTTTATTATTTCTTAAGTTTAAAACATTTATTTAAAATAAGTGATAATACTAAGTTTTCAATTAATATCATATACTTCTCGCTGTCTATCATCGGGTTGCGGGACTTCACTTACTAAAATATGTACTTGAGTTCGAAAAAAATGAAACGTTCTCTTTGAGTTTAAAAGAGGAAACATATTTGTAAGTAACGAAATTTACGTATTCCAGTGTATTTGTTTTCAGCATATTTTCCAACAGATAAAAACTTTCTTACAGACTTAAATTTTTTACAGACTTTTTTAATACATATTGTAGTTTTTCACATTTAAAATAAGAACTCTAAAAAGATATCGCGAAAGATTCTGGCTCCTTCTTCTTATAAAACATTCATTCATTTTACCATAAATAGAATATTCTCAGAGATAAGTTGATTTATACGTATGGTAACCCAGCACCATCATAAACGCTCTTTCTCGTTTTACGCGTCGTTTAAGCATGTCTCAAAGAGAAAATACCGCTCATTCTAATAATGGGTTCATTTTTTATCTTATGAACCCCAGGGCACAATGCAAGGAATTTTGTACTGGATTTAAACTCTAGAAAGATAAGTAAAGACATTTCAGGAAGCATCAGCTTATATGAAAATCGTATATAGATAATCCAGATTTTTTTTTTTTTTTTTTTTAGGGAAAAGTGAAAATTGATATTTTATTTCCTGTTTAAGTGTTACATTATTTGTTTTATGAAATGTGCTTAATTTTTATGACAGAATGTTTATTTTATAATATTGAGCGTGCCATTTATAAATATTGAACAGACCACTGAGCCGTATTGTAGCTAGACACACAACTTTGGATATAAGTGATTAATTAAGCAATCGCAGCATTATTAATTAATAAATAATTGTAATAAAATTAATTAAGTAAAAAATTAGTGTTTTTAAATACTTGAATTCATTATTTTATAGATACATAATGTAAGAAATAGATATAGATAATTCAGATTTTTTTTTTCTTTTTTAGGAAAAATTAAAAATAGGTATTTGATTTTGGGGTGAATTGTTATAATTATAATTTTGAACTATATATATATAATAATTTTGAACTCAACTTAAATTGGACCTGTTAATCAATAATTTGCAATATATATATATATATATATATATATGTTCAAAATGAAGAATGAAACAAAGAAAAATAATAGACAAATGAAAAAAAAGGGGGGGGGAAATAATAAGTAAAAAAATAACAGACAACAGTTTTTTAAAAAAAAGGATTAAATTTTATTTAAAAAACCGGAAAAAAAAGATATAATCTTTTCTTCAGCCCACACGATTATATCCGCAAAACAGAGTGCTTTCTGATATTGTATCAATAAAGACTTGCAGCTTAAGCGCATTAAATGAAACTTATAGTTTTTCTTAACTTTCTTCGTGTTTTCTTGTATTTATTTATTTATTTTTATATATATATATATATATATATATATATATATATATATATATATATATATATATATATATATATATATATATATATATATATATATATATATATATATATATATATATATATATATAAGTTCAAAATGAAGAATAAAACAAAGAAAAATAATAGACATATGAAAAAAAAGGGGGGGGGGAATAATAAGTAAAAAAATAACAAACAACAGTTTATTAAAAAAAAAATGAAATGTTAATTAAAAAACCGGAAAAAAAGCCGGAAAAAAAGATATAATCTTTTTTTCAGCCAACACGATTATATCCGCAAAACAGAGTGCTTTCTGATATTGTATCAATAAAGCCAAAGCTAAATATATTAATACAATAGTGTGAGGAGCACTCAATATATATATATATATATATATATATATATATATATATATATATATATATATATATATATATATATATATATATATATATATATATATATATATATATATATATATATATATATATATATATATACATATATATATATATATATATATATATTAAAAGGAATTGGATTTATCTTGAAAGAAATTTATAGATATTTTCTTCCCAAAAGACTGCATTTCTTTATTTTTGAGTGTGGAAAACAATTATAGATGAATAAATTATACAATAACTTATGGAATGATTAGAAATTAAAAATAATACTATTTTACACTTTTCCCATTCTTTGAAACTCAAACTAAGCAGATTTTTAAAAAAATATTGCTCGAATTAAATATTTAAGTTATTGTAAACTGAATGCTTGTATTAAAAAATTTAATTTATTTTAATTTTTCATTCTTTTACTTTACTTGTGAAATCTTATTCATTCAGAGAGCCTTATACATTATAAAAACTCATTAATTATTTATTTCGTAATGTGTATTTTTGTGAAAATTTCATCTAAATAAACTATCTTGTGTATAGCAGTTTGTTTGTAACATGCAAGGCATTTGATTGTGACAGATATTATTATATTTATTTAAGACTGTCATCAAAAATATGCTAAAAGAGTATTACGAGTTAAAGTTACGCGTAAATATTTTAGGAAAGAGTGTTTTCGAACTTTAACTGTATAAATCATGTTAAGTAATAGTATTAAGATCATAATAAAAATAGTTTCTTTGTCTTTTTTACTCCTTTACTCCTCTGACTTTATACTCCTCTAAACTGTTTCAAGATTCTTTTAAACACTCCTTCGTATTTCTTGTATTTACTTTTTTCAAATTTGAATAGGTTTTTTAATATATCTCATTTAAATATTAATTTATAATCCAGATTATGCTAAAAATCTTTTATTTCAGTTATTTTCACACGTATTCTAAAAATATGTATTTAGAAAGATCATTCAAACTCTTTGTATAGGCTAGGCTGATAAAGAAACACATTATTAATTTCGTAAACATACAAAATTTGCTAACCTCGGAGTTAAAATTATTGACTGACTTAGAAGTTATGTTAAAGTAATAAATAGAAATCCAATTAATACACCGTAAGACATTTCTCTGAAAAAATGGCTAAATAACAATTAATTCAACTGTCTTGTAACCGTATTCAAACAAAACAGTTAAATAACCATAAATAAAATGGTAATCAAGCTATTAACAGTGAGAAAAACCGTTTATTAATTGCCTCCACCTTATACGGTTAAGCAACCGGAATTTTATAGTACCAACTAAGCTCCCTAATTAAGCCTTTTAGTTCCTTGAAACTGTATAAATATTATAACCGAGATGGCTAATCTGTCAGTCTCAAGACCGACAGAATTAGGGTTCGAGTCCCAGCTCTGACACCCCAATATTTCCTAGCTATCATGTCCAATTAATTTTCTTTCTCAAGGTTTTGAAACCATGCTAGTAGTAAATGGTTATATAAATCTATACAGTTTTGGATTCATGGTCTTATAGACAAAGTTGTGAAAGGTTTCAAAACCGTAAAGGTAAGAAATGTTCTCTACCACAGTAAACGTTTCGGCTTATCGGATTGACAGACTGCTGCTGGTCATTATACTATAATTATGAAATGAAAATTCTAACTGCGTAGAGAAAACGAGTATATATTTAAATAATCTACGAAACAAAATCCTACAAAGTTTTGCAAAATATATTACCTAATCCAGCATTTTCCATCATTCAAGATTAATTTTTGATTGACTGACAACAAGGTTTAATAAAAGACAGAAGGAATTGTTTCAGGATTACTTTTGCTATATTGCAGGCAAATGGAGCTTTACTTAAAGTAATCAATCTTATATGCTGCTGACATGGCTTCACATGTTTGGTAACGAAACTTGATCAAGATAAAATATGTTACTTTGTTTCTGAATATCATTCAAACAGTATTTTTAAGCTATACGGAAAATTGAAAGTTTCAGCTACGAAATAAGTTTTGGCTGAAGGTGAAATATTGCACCAACTTTTTTGTAAACGGACATATTCTATATTTTAGATCTTATCATACATGAACTGTAAAGAAACATTGTCCCAGCTTGTGTGAACTAACAATGTTATATATTTTTGATACATCTATAAAAAAAAAACTCGAGATAAAAGGTTGGTAGGATATTTAGAAATAAATTTTATTACATCTCTTTCTTAAGGCTACCGAGCAGTTA
Organism: Parasteatoda tepidariorum; assembly: GCF_982258835.1. NCBI lineage: Eukaryota > Metazoa > Arthropoda > Arachnida > Araneae > Theridiidae > Parasteatoda > Parasteatoda tepidariorum. The sequence continues at coordinate 37,329,724 of NC_141755.1, forward strand.
CGACACATTTTCTTAAAAAAGGGGCTCACTTCAAATTTTAATTTTACGCTTGACAAGCAGGGGCTTTAAAATTATAAATTTAAATTAAATTTGAAAACTTATAAAATATTTTTCAAAATAAAGGCTAACTAGAGCTTAAAAACTAAAAAATTTTCATGTCATGTTAACAGCTGTACAATAAATTGTAATGAATAAATGCCAAAATGTTTTTTTTTTCAAAATAAAGGCAAATTATAGCTTAAAAACTACACGAATTTTGCATACCATGTGAACAGCTCTGTTGGATTTTGTTGAGAGCAAATCAGACTGAAAGTCACGTAGAACAAATTGAAAACTTAACTTTTATTTACATCAAAAAAAATATAAAAACAATAAGATGTTGCCAGCACAGGAAACTCAAACTATCTAACTAATCTCGAACTCAAACCTCAACATCCTCCCCACCCTGGTCGACCTCGAGGGGGATGACCAGAGCTACCGGACGGGTTATATTGTGACCATTAACTCTCAGCTCACAGGATCTTATTTTTCCGTCTCGTCCTTCATGCAAGTTCACCACTCTAGCTTTCTTCCACGTGTGACGTGGTCGGACATCTTCTTGTAGAAGTACAATATCGCCAATTCGGATGTTAATGATATTGTCCTGATTACGAACTTGATGAAATGACCGCAATTGAAGCAAATATTCCTTAGACCATTTTTTCCAAAAGCAGTCGAGTAAGTCCTGCTGCTGCTTGTAGAATTTTCTTAGCTTTGTGTTGTTATTTGGGCTGGATGGAATGGCCGTTAGTTTCCGTCCTGTCAAGAAATGGCTTGGTGTTAAGGCTGTGGAACTGTCATCTTCGTTTATCAATGGTCGGCTGTTCAGAGCGGCTTCTATTCCAATGAGGGCCGTGGACAGACCTTCCTCGTCAAGAAGTGCTCGTCCGAGTACCTTTCGTAAACATCGCTTGACAACTCCGATTAAGCGTTCCCACCAGCCTCCCCACCAAGCCGCTCGTGGGGCGATAAATTTCCAAGTTATGCCATTTTGGGCATAGTATTGCTGAGTTTTAGCTGATGACAGAACTTGCCATAGCAGAATCAAGTCCTTATTTGCTGCATGAAAAGTGGTAGCATTGTCGGTATAGATTGTGTGTGGGAGTCCTCTGCGGCCAACAAAACGTTGTAGTGCTAAAAGAAATTTGTCTGTGGTAAGATCCGACACAAGTTCGATGTGTAATGCACGTGTTGTTGCGCAAGTAAATAGTGTTATGTAGGCTGTGTCTCTTGATTTCAAACATCGAATATTCACTGGTCCAGCAAAATCAATTCCTGTGGTAGTAAATGGAGCAGAAGGTACAACTCTTTCAGGAGGTAAAGGAGCTTCGATTTGTTTTCCGCATTTCGCTTTGGACAGCTTGCAAGGTAGGCATTTGTGAATAACTTGCTTTATAGCTTGACGTCCTCTTAAAACCCAGAAGGTTGAACGTAACTCGGACAGGATTATACGCACGCCTAAATGATGAAGTCGTATGTGGGTATGCTGGATCAAAAGGTGGACAAAATAGTGCTTACCATCGAGCAATAAAGGGTGTCGAGTGTCAGATGAAATGTTTGAAAATTGCAGCCTTCCCCCAAGGCGCAAATAATTATCTTCGAGAAAGGGATTGAAACAGGAAATTTTGGATTTTTTCGGTAGGGGACGTTCAGCTTTTAAGGCATTTATTTCAGCTGAGAAACATTGATTCTGTACAGTTTGTATCCAATAGTTTTTAGCTTTCTCTATTTCATTACAATTCAGTTCATGAGTTATGCGTTGCTGAGTCTTACAGTTGTGTACAAAACGTAGTATCCAGGCAGTCACACGAAGAAGTTTCGTGTAAGAACTATAACGAGATATGTCTATGATGGGTTCTGTAGTTGCAACGTAGGAGGATTGAAATTTTGTTTTTCGTGATTCAGCTTCAACTAAAGGTTGTGTACGTGTAGACAAAACTTTGATAGGCCAAGTTTCTGGATCATGTTTTAACCATTTCGGACCGTGCCACCAAGATTCTAAAATTGATAACTGTGATGGAAAGGTACCACGAGTAAGATGATCCGCAGGGTTATCTGTACCGGGACAGTGGCGCCATTGTGCTGAAGTAGTGTTTTGAAGGATTTCTGTTGTTCTGTTGCAGACAAATGTTTTCCAAAGGTTCGGATTTCCCTTTATCCAACTTAAAGCTACAGTAGAATCGCTCCATAGTATGGCAGTGTGGGAATTCATGTTCGTTTCCCTGCAAAAGTATCGGAGTAGGCGAGCTCCAAGTAGTGCAGCTAACAATTCAAGTCTCGGAAGGGTGACCCTTTTGATTGGGGCTAGTTTATTTCGACTGCAAATGAGATGGATCTCTGTAGAAATATCATCTGCGTGACGCGCGTACAAGCAAGCACCATATGCACGTTCCGAAGCGTCGCAAAACACATGTATGGTAACGTCGGAATTTTTGGAAAAGCCAATCCATCTTGGGAGGCATATTTCATTCAGATAGTGTAATTCATTTATCCACTTGTGCCACTGCTGTGCTACAGATGGAGGTAATAGTTCATCCCACTGAATACCACTAAGCCATGTATCTTGAAATAATATCTTCACAACTACTGTAACTGGAGCAAACAAGCCTAGAGGATCGTAAAACTTTGACATCAACTTCAGTAGTAAGCGTTTTGTTACTGGTTCTTTACATGCTTGAACAATTTTTGTCTGCTCATCAATTTGAAAAACATCACTGTTAGTATCCCATTTAACACCCAAGACTTGCGTGATATCCTTAAACGAGACGTTTTCTTGTTTCCACATATCTTTCAAAATCTTAGAATTTGTAGTCCATTTGTCTAATGGTAGGCTAATAAGTGATGTAAGTTGCTGCAGTTCTTGGTAAAGAATCAGAGCTTCAGTATCCGTAGACGTTCCCGTAACAAAATCATCCATATAGGTGTTATTCTCAATGTGTCTAGTTGCTGTAGGATATGCTTGTTTGTGTTTTGAAGCCAATTCACGAAGAGAAGCTGCTAATAAAAATGGACTAGAGACGAGACCAAATGGAAGACGTGTGAATCGATAGGTTACAATTTTATCTTCAGTGCGGAGTCTCCCATCAGGAGTATATGTAGTATTGTACCAAATAAATCGTGTTGCATCTCTGTCTTCTTCTGCTAGAATCAGCTGCAGAAATGCTTGTCGCCCATCACTAGTGATTGCTATTTTAGAAAGTCGAAATCTCAACAATGTGGCTAAGATATCGGGAAGAAGATTTGGTCCTACTTCAAGAGCGTCGTTCAAAGATGGGTGACCTGGAGAATGTGAAGATGCATCAAAAACTATGCGCCACTTAGTTTCTCCATTTGTGATTTTCTTTACTGCGTGATGGGGCAAGTAATATAAACGTTCTTCATTATGTGTTTCTGAGACCACTTCAACGTGTTTTTTATCAATGTAATCTTGCATGTGCTCAATATATTTTACTTTAAAGTCTGAATTTGCATGCATTTTCCTTGTTAAAGATTTAAATCGTTGAATTGCGACTTCATAATTGTTCGACGAAAGTTGAACTTCTGGTTTCCAAGGCAATTTTACAACTCTTCTACCATCGATGATTTCAAAAGATTGATGAAAGTTCGTTAAGAGTTCAGAATTGTGAGGACTTATTTTTTCTTGTGTTGGTTGTATGCCAATGCTCTCTAAGTTCCAGAAATTTCGTACCACATTATCTAATTCCTGAGTTGAAGTATCCACATCAACATTATGAACCGTTGAAATGAAGGAAACTGTTGCGTGCGATCGAGTTCCACTAAGTACCCAACCAAAACTTGATGGGACCAAGGCCAGAGAATCCGACAACTTGACTGGAGCTTCAGAATTCATAACAATCCAGTAGTAATCTGCACCGATTAAAATCTCAATTGGTAAGTTCGACAATGAATCATCTGGATCAGCAAGTTTCATTCGCTTGTTTTTAGCAAAGAGTGAAAGATCCGTTGATGAAGGTAGGTGTGATGCATATTTGTTGGAGCTTTCAAATGCAGTAACATTAACTTTAGATTTGTCCCAGATACTTGATAACTGAAATTTGACTTGTCTTCGCATGTAGCCAACATTAGCTGGGGATTCAAAGGCTTGAATGTCCAAATGTCTGGTTGAAATGACTGGAAGTTTTAAAGTATCCACAAGATTAGAAGAAACGAAACTAGATTGACTTCCCCCATCCAATAGACAACGTGTCAGTTTTGTAATGCCAGTGGGCCCAGTTATGAAAACTCGTGCAGTTTGCAAATGAACGAAATTGGAAGGCGATACATCAATTTTGTTTGTAGATGTAGCCACAGGCTGTTCATTGGTTAGAGGTTTGCATATTGATGTATGGTGTTTTCTCTTGCATTTGGCACAGCGAAATTTTTCTCTTCGGGGGCAATTTTTTTTGGTATGTCCTCGGTTAGTGCACAAAAAACATCTATTACTAGTCTTCAATTTCTGTATGCGCACGTCTATGTCCGTTACAACATTGCACTGCTGAGGCCAATGTCCGACAGTTTCACAGAAAGGACAAAAGGGTGACATTATTTTACTTTTGGTAACTGATTTAGAATTCACGTTAAAATTTTCTAAGGAGGATTTAATAGGATAGTCTGGAGCAAGTGAACCTTTAATATTACTTGCAGTAATTGATCCCTCGACCTCTTCTGATAAAAATTTCATTAATTTTGAAATATCGCTTTCACCAAAATTTTCACGTTTGGCATGTACAATCCAGTTACGACAGATTTCATGAGGAAAAGCACGAAGTATTTTAGGAGCCAAAATTCTTCCGTATGATTGAGTTTCTTCTCCTAAAGCATCTAAAGCCTGTATTCTTCGATTACAATCAATATATAACTCATTTATTGCTGCTGGAGAGTGATTTTTGACAGGTTTTAGGTTTTCTAAATAATCGAGATGAGCCTGTATTATTTTATCTTTATCGCCATATTTCGATTTCAAAATATTCTTTGTTGTTGCATATGTTTCTGCAGTTATATTAATTCCATCAACTATTCGTTTTGCTTCTCCATCTAAATATCCCCGCAAAAAAACATGCTTGTCAATCAGCGATAAACTTTCGTTTTTGTCGATACAGTTTTCAAAACGCTCCCAAAAACTATGGAATTCCTCAATTTCGCCGTAAAACGTATTTATTTTTATTGTAGGCAACTTTACTGTAACATTTGAAGGCGAAGCTGAAAAATTATTTATATTGGCAGCTGTTGGCGATGTTTCAGAAATTGAATTCGTGTTCCGATTCGCTGTTCTTTTGAAATTAAATAACGCCAAATGAGCATTTTCTGTGTATCTTTCGCATTCTATTATGTCTTCCTGATATTCTTCATCATTTAAAAAATTATGTATTTCATCGTCTGCCAAGGTTAATTCTTTTATTTTATCTTGTAAACGTTCAATGTTGTATTCCTTTTCAGTTTGTGTACTAGCAGCATCGTTCAATTTCGTCGTTAGTTTCGTAATGGCGGTACGTAGCGTTGTTCGTTTGCGTTTAAATATTACAAGTTTTTCACTACCGGTAGCCATTCCAATTCAGATTTTTGACGAAAGTAATTATAACAAGGTTCAGTATGACTTACCGAGTTATTTCGGCACCAAATGCTGGATTTTGTTGAGAGCAAATCAGACTGAAAGTCACGTAGAACAAATTGAAAACTTAACTTTTATTTACATCAAAAAAAATATAAAAACAATAAGATGTTGCCAGCACAGGAAACTCAAACTATCTAACTAATCTCGAACTCAAACCTCAACAAGCTCTACAGTAAATTGTGATGAATAAATATCAAATTAATATTTTTTACAGTCAAGTTAATTAATTCAATTCAGATGTATTCATTCAGTTGATAATTAATTTAATTACTAATTAATTCAGCCAAGTCATCAATAAATATGGTTTTTTAATGACAAAAGATGTTCTGCTGAAAGCTTCTTGACAACCTGTCAAAAATTTCTACATGGCAAAAATGTCTTGATGTTAGCGAGCAAGTTTTAACTTGTTTACTAAAATGTGATTAAACTTATTAAATATGTGAGTCTGAAATAGCATATGATATCCAATGACAGTTTATCTTACTTAACAAAAACTTGATTTTTTTTCCTAATTTATATTTAAAGAAAATTTAATAAAATTTATTTTATTGAAAAATAATTTATATGCTTCTCTTATACAAAATTTATTTTTATATAAAAAAAGTTTTAACATAAAAAATTCTTCATGTGTAAAAAATTGGGGAGTTTTTTGTTACTTTTAAAACTGATTTAATTTATGTAAAACAAAAATTGATAAATAATCATTCTTTTAAACTATGCAATTTATGTTCATTGGTTAAATGGTTTTAATAAATCTAATCAATTAAATCATTCTTTTATCACCTCTGTAAAAATAGCTTTAGCAGCATTTCAGAAGCTCGATGCTAAAACTTTTAATAGAATTTACAGTTTTAGAAATTTATATTTCACTTGCTAACGAAAAATGTCTAATGTTTGCAGATTTCAATTCCTAATCCTAGAATCTATATTCATGTAAACATTCAATCTTCAGTCAACAATTGTCACTTAGAATATTCGTTGTAAGTTAAGATTTTATACCGTTCGTTCTTTATTTAGAATAGAATACATAAATCTATCGTATTCCAGAAAATGTCCATAATCTGCATCTTTTAAGTGAATCTGAAAACCACGAAATTATTGGTTCAATAGAAGAAAAGTATTTATGTTAAATTTCTACGTTTAGTTTCTTCCACACATGGGAATTGTGAAATTCTATACTAACAAAATAATTCGAACATTCAAAATGATATAACGTTACTAGTTACAATAATGCATGCTTGAGAAAATTTATAATTCTGAGAAAGTTTGCTAAAGAGTTGATATCATTATTGTGCAGTCCATAAAATTTCTTTAAGGAAAACGGATCACCCTGAATAACTTTTAATCTAATGAAAGGATCTTCACATAGTAGGACATAATCTTAAAGTTCAAGGGAGCCTCTGATCTGCTAATTAATTAGTGCAGACGATATTTTCAGTTACGTAATCAGACACAGAGACAAACCTTGTCTCAATAAACATACTCTTTTTTAGACAGATTCAGATTTCTGACTTATAGGAAATATGGTCCCAATAGTTTGGTTAAGAAAACGGTCAAAAGTTTGGACCCTTTAATGTTAATTTAGCATTTTGCTTTTTTCGCCACTTCTCGAAAAAATTTTAAGCGAATCGAAAACTTTCTGCTCACAATTATAAAATTCGTTTATCCAAATATTAACATATTATATATTATAAGAAACAACTTTCAGTAAACATTTATTACTTAAGTTGATAGTTGACGAGAACATTATGAATTTTAGAATATAAAATATTTTACAATAGGTCACACAAAGATTGTAATTTTAAATGGCAAAATGCAAAATTTGAAAGAAATTAGGAGAATAGTTTTTAAAATTCGAATTTTCAAAATACAACTTTTTTGCCAGCAAATTTTCATTTAACGTTAGTGTTAACTTTCATTACTGTTAACTTTCATTACAATTTTTAACTTAAAAATGCTTCAATAACTAAAAGAAGTTTTTGCTTAAGAAATATTTTTATATTGATTTGAAGTAAAATTTTGAAAAAATATTAAGTTAATTAGGTTAATAATTTTCAAAATAATTTCTTTTATATTAACAAATTTACATTATTTATTTATTTATTTATTTATTAAATCAATTAATATAATTTATTAGAGGTAGGCACTTAAATTAAATTAGAAGATAAAGATGTTCTTTTTTAACATCTTTATCATCCGTAAGGAAATTATTTATTTTCCTATGGCATTCAAATTTCTTAAATGTTGTAGAATATAACCAATATAGCTATGCAGATAGCAACATCAGATTGTTTAACGGGGCAACCAAAGTTTTTTAAAAATTGTGTGAAATAAATTCATTTACGCTCTGTTTATAAAACAAATAGTGTTAAAAAAAAGATAAAAAAATTTTTGTTCGTATTTTGAATTATTGTATTTTACTTACATTTTGAATTTTGTTTTTTGTATATTTGTATTATTTAATATTTTTCTCTCTTATATCTTAATTATTTAAAATTATGAGTATCAAATAACAATTTATCTTCCTATTTCTATTTATTTATTTTTGGATCACTTAAGCAAAATCAATATTTTTATTTATATTGATTCGCGATCGCAACGAACTATAGGGGGTGTTGTTGTATGAGACTAATACCTGCGATTTCTATATGAACAGTCATTCAGTTACTCTAGAGACGTCGTTAATGTAGCACGTAGCATTGCAACATTCCTTCTTTATTGTGACTAATTAAATTTAAAAAAGAAAAATGCTTGATATTCTTTCTTATGCAAACGAAAACAAAATGGTATCTCTTTTTATTAGAGAAGGAATATCCAAAACACATCGGTAAAATATTTGTACATTAACAGAAAAAAATATGTATATTCTTATAAGAGTTAAAACCTAGTGCCCGAGAAATAGTATTACTAAATTTAATGATATAACATGAAAGGCCCATTTAAACTTTACATTCTATAGTTTTAAAAATCATATTACTTCAAAAATGAAAATGAACAAAAAGTATACATAAGCCTCATAATTTTATGAAATTTAATTTTGTAAACAAAGTTTTTTGACAACAATTTTTATCAAAAAATTTTAAGTTTCAATAAAAATCATTATTTAGAAACTAAGAAACGTAAAATAAAGAATACTGACGAAACAAAAACAAAAAAACAATTCTTCTTTGTCGCCATTTTTAGTGCTACGAAATTTCGTCTTTGGGATTTGCCAAAAACAAAACAAGATGCAATTTTATTTTTTCAGGAGCGAAATATTTTACCGGAAAAACGAAAATTTACCAATTCCCACAACATAAAACTTTATCTTGATAAACGTACGTTTTGGAAATGTTATTTCATTTGGAGTCATATTCATCAGAGTTCATATGGCGATATGATTGTTTTGAATCTATGCTAAACTCTATATCGGCTCATTTTCCACTGAAATCCGATTGATTATTTTGATTTTAAATAAAGTGTTTTATTTTATGAATTGTCGCAAAAATGTTAAGTATAAATTGGCGGCACTTAAAAACCGCCAAATCTGTAGCGGCGGTGGCGTTAATACGTAAGTACCGAATTTTTATTCCATACTTTTCTGAATCATATTACTTCAAACATTGGAATATACAAGAAGTATACATAAACACATAATGTTATAACATTTAATTTTTCAAAAAAAGTATTTTGAAAACAATTTTTATCAAAAAATTATAAACTAAAAAACGGAAAATAAAGAATTCTTAGGATAAGAAAACGATTTTAAGAATTCTTTACATTGAAATAAAAACTTTCATATTGTTTCTTTTTTTATTATTCTTATAGTTCTTAATCAGACGTAAAAAACCATTCTGTAGAGAACTATCATTAAATAAGAAAATATATATTTACAAGCAAATTTCTTATTATAAAAATCATAACACTCACTTTTTTTATAAATCTATAGAATTCCAAATGAAATGTTCCTCGTTTGAAAATTTTATTCTCAAATAATACATGCATAGATTATCCCTTCATTACTTTTAGATAACATACTACACAACAAAATTTTATAATTTTAAGATCTTGATATGAATTTGAATATGTAGCTAAGAACAGAATAGCTGAATTCTAGTTGAAATTATTCTTTCAAAACTAAAAAATACTTACCAAGAAAACGATAAAAATTAATTAAGAATCAGCACAAATGGCACTATTTCATGTAATTTGGATAATTTTTTATTGTTGTTTTCCGAATTATATGGATACAGAAATATATACTATTCTATAACGAAGAAGAAGATTCTATAACTATTACAGTTCTGTACGTTCTGAATTCACATTTATTTATTGGAATGACGAAAGCAATGTTGACTTCACTTTAATTTGTAATGAATTGAAGACAGAAGAAATGCATTTTACCTTAATACACACATCTGTAACAGTATCCGAAATCGGAAGTCATCAGTTGCAAGTTTGCTGATAATAGAAATTAAAAATTATTGAGGAATTTTTCTTCAAATGTTTGGCGTGTTCTGTGCCTGAAAGATTTACTAATATTCTGGAGATTTTTTTCAAGTTCTTCGGCCTTTTCCTTAGGGAAATTTTGTTTCTTATTTGCTGCTAAAAAATGGCGTCTGATTCTGTTAATGATTTGGATGGAACTAAATGAAAACGTGATAAATTAATGTCTGATATTTACAGGCTCCCGCTAGACGGCATACTCGAGCGTTGTGATCGCGAATAGTATTTTAAGTAACATTTTTGACTTTAAAATATAATATATTACATATTTCTGCTTTTTACTATTGAACAATGCAAAATAAATAAACAATAAAAAAACATGTTTCTCAAACTAATGTAGATACTCCGCTATGTTTTAAATATAAAAGTACATTGAGAAATAAGGCATGAAATATTCCGTACTTGAAATACTATGCATAAATGAACCCAAAATTACTTAATGAAAACATTGCAGCGTATTACGCCTTTCAAAAAAAATTAATGAATAATAAATTTATTTGAAATTAATAAAATTTAATATTACATGTAAATGTGTGTCTTTAAAATAATGTATTTGGCCAGTTTATTTGCTATCTATGTTTTTACAGTTTTTAATTATTTTATGATTCATTTTTGTCAATTTTTTATAATTAATTTTGCTAATTATTTTTATTAATTACATTTATCATTGTTTTTATTGATTACATACATTAATATTTATTATAAATTAGTTATTATTTATTATAAACTATCTTTATTGTAGATTATTTTATATTGCTATTTATTATTCATTATTAATTATTTTTATTATTTTTTTTAATTTTCATTTTCTTAGGTGTATAGATTACAATTAAATGAAAAAAAATCCTTTATTGTACATTAAAAATTGAACTTAAACGTTTTTAAGAGTTGATGCATTAGTTCCTTAAAATGCTACGTGCATGATTTTTTCTTTAAAAATTGGATTTCCCTTTATTTAGGCATGTCTAACTCTTTAACGAAAGTAAAAGGACTCATATAATCGCCTTAAATGAAGCAAAACACTTTTTCCTCTTACTTGCAGTGACATCTATTGATTAAAACTTAACCTAATCTTAAAAAATATTGTTCTATATGTACACATTGTTACTTACGAAAAAATGGCAATATTTGAACAAAAACTAAATGTTTTACAATTTAAATTTAAAGAGAAAAAATTTCCATATTAAAAAATAGTTTAACAAGCTTTGTTTTTTTATTAAATCAAAAGCAAATTTTAATAACATTATTAGTAAGAACAGACATGTTTTGTGCTACATAATAAAACATTTTGACCCAAAGATATTTCAACATAAGAAAAATATTTTTTTTTGTAATTATTTTTATGAATTATTTTGTCACTGATTTACTCTTTGCTAAAGAGTAAATCAGTTGAGAAACTACTCCTTGTTTATTATGTGTTGTTAATCATTTTTTATTATTATTTTGTATTAATCTTCATTTTTTAATTATTTATTATTATTTATTTTAGCAATAATAAAAAAATTCTCGAATTTTTCAGTGTACTACTTTTAATTTTAGCAAAATCGGCTGAATAGTTTCTGAGTAATATAATTTCAAAAAAGTTGCATTTCTAAATCTTTATTTCGAAAGGACTAATTGATCGGTGTCGCTCAAAATTTGGATTTTAAATGGAAATGATGTTGATTTGTATCAATAAAAGTTTACGTAGCTTAATACGATGTTGAAATTAACATACCTCATAGTTCAAAAATATTTTAACAATTGTCAAAACAAAGAATTAAAAACAACTAATTTTAATTATAAGTCTGCAAAGTTGTATTTATGCATGTTTTTAGTCTTTGAAAACATGTTTTCAATCCTCAGTTTGAATGAACACTAGTTTATACTAGTGATCATTTTTATTAATATTACTAGCCATATACTTGTTCCTCGTACGAGTTGGTAATGTTGTTTGTTGGTTGATCAATAAATCGTTATTGGTCAACACTGCAAAATCACTTACAAAAACTGAAAGACACATGCTGACACAATTAAGCTAAAACATATCTATTTTTTTATTTAATATTTATTACCCTTCCCGATGTCTTTACATTATTAGATTAAGCTAAATATGTTTTTAGAAGTTCACCGCATGAAAGTAATGATTCACAATTCAGTATTATTTGTCATAATGTTATTATTTGTGGTCAACAATAGTTAAAAGTCAAAAATTACCATAACTAACAATTTTTTTTGGTACTTATCACTTTCATTGGGCCTTAAGATACCTATTAAAATACATACCATTGAAAATTCCGCTCCCCAAAAGAAAGATTAATTATACACATAGTATCATTTAACCTATAATATTCAGAAATTACCACAATTACATGGCTTATTAAATAACTTTATTAGCTAAATTTCCATAAGCTATTAGTTGAATTCCATTTTCATTATCTTATTAGTTGAATTTCCATTATTTAGTTTTATACAGCGTACCGCATATTGATAGCTCTTATTTATTGTATTATATTTACACTTTCAAAGCATAAATATCAATATAAGAAATACGAAGTTTCATAAACATTTTGAAGTATGAATTTAGTGACATCATCATGATATTTTTACAAAATCATAATAGTTGATTTTAATTGGGTACTTGCACTTCGAGAAGAAGAAGACCACAGATACCCACACACGTGACTTATGACGTAAGCACCAGCTTATTGATTATAAACAAAGTGGCGTGTTAAAGTGAGCTAAGTTTATCCATATAAGTAATAAAAAGGAATAACAGTTGCTAACGTATAAAAAGAAATTTTAACGTGAAAAAATGCCACATTTCGCCAACAAATCAGGATCGAGGTACCCACACTACGTAACTTGCAAGTATCACATTCTGTTAACCTAACAAAGGTAACCAATAGTTAAAACTTAATAAAAATGTGAGTAAAATCCTTTTTTGATTGATTAAAGTGGTAGGCTAGCACATCGCTCGATACATAAAACATTTATCAAATCCTATGAAAAACTCTTTCTTTAAAATTTTTCGCCTGAACAGATAGTCAGAGAATGTTTTAAAGTAAGCAGTTAGATCCACCATGTCTTCTAGCGTACTTCAAAAAAAATTGGTACAGATTGATTCAAAATTTCAGATAACAGTACATACGTATTATTACTGTATTATGCTTATTATTATCGTATCATACGTAATAGAATAAGGTGCATACATATAAACATTCTACTTTACTTATAAGGATTTTCGCTAAAGGATACAGAATTATGATGCATGACGTAAAAATTGCAATTAACAATAAGAAACCCAAACTTTTAACACTTCTCCTGCCCAAATGTTTGGGTCCATAGTTTAAAAAACACAACTGCACAACATATTCCGAGGGTCAAGATTGAAAATCCGTGAGAAAAGAAATTTGTTTATTCAAAGAAGGTACATTTTTGTATCTAATTTCTTGACACTATATACTACAAATAGAGCATTTATATAATTTATTCGATGGAATTGAAAATGTATGTTTTAGTAAAGCATTACGGAACTATTTTTGTGCATTTCTATATATAAAGCTGGTAATAAACATTCTATATATAAAGCTTATAATAAACAAACTTAAAATAAACAAAATATCTTGCGTCTACAAAAATTATTCATCAAGCTTGAATAATGCAGCCCGTAAAATAACGCGAATATCTCTCTCTCTCTCTATCATGAAACAATTATAACTTAGAAATCTTTGCTGAGGAAATAAAATCCTGAGTGTATATTGCTACTTAATCGTTCTCTTAAATCTTCTATTTGATTAGTAGAAACACTGTTTAACTTTATATGTTTCAAATCCACCAAGAAAATGGATTCGAAAAGATGTTTATCTAGAAACTGTATTGAGTTTTCAGGAAAATTTTCAGCAAAGACTTAAAAGAATTACTATATTTGGAATCTGTTCGTTTGCCAAAGTGTTTCCAAAAACACATTTAATATAAAGCCTCACGTGTTGGGTTTCTCAGAAGATCGCTTTTCTATTTTATATATTCTTTCTTACTTTAAATGCAGCTTGGTCTCTGCGAAATAAAATGTAAATGTATATACCATAATTAAGTAATAACTACCGTATAATATCCCTAAATCCCTAGAATAAAATTAATATTACTGGAAAAATTATGGTATAGTATTGTACGGTAAAATTGGATTTTACGGTGAAATGAATTTTACGGATGATGCACCTAAACAACCGGTACTTTATACTACTTTATACCTATGCTTTTTTTCCATCACTGCATTCCATTCCATAGGTTTTTTTGTTTAATATCTATTAAATAGATGACAGCATGACGTCTTTAAGTCAAAGTACATGGAACTATTTGAAACATTTCTGAAATTTGAAAACAAAATCGAAAGGTTTTTAATTGTGGCTCCTACATTAAGCAAATAAAAACACTTTACCAATATTTTAGTAGCCTTTTTATGCATATAGTAAATAATGTGCTTACATAGTAAACACAGTATTTGCTATATCTATCTATTAAGTAAGACAGACTTACCTAATAAATAGTAAGTATTACTACTTAATAAGTCTGAAAGTGCTTTTAATAGCAAATATTGAAAAAGTTACAAGTTAAATTTGCTTGTGAAATTATTTGTTCAAATTCACGAGAGAGAAAAGCAATCGATCTAAATGGAGGAATATTTAATTAAATCTTTACTTTTATTTCTCTGTCATTTGTGAAAGCCAGAAAATGTAATTTTTTATTTTTAAGCACAATAAAAAACAGATTTCTCTGTAATATATTCCCCTTATTCTTTAAGTTCATTCCATGAAATAAATTGTGTTTACGATTTATTTTTTTGAAAAAAAATATTTTAAAAGCAAATTACTGTCTAGGGAAAAAGTCAGATTGTTTCATTCTTCTTTATACATTTTTAAATGCATTTCAAGCCATGCGTAAAAAAGTTCTTTATTTTATTCAATTGTAAATCATTTAAATTACTATCACAATTTTTGTTTTGTTTTTCCTCAAGATATTAAACTTAAAGTTTTTTAACTGTATCATACTTTATCTCATAGAAAAAGTTCATAGAGAACAAGTATACGTATTTTTGAAGAAATCATTCAAATTAAAATAAATCATTTTTTGAAATTATTTAAGAATCGCACTGTGTCATCAAGATTGCATACTCGTATAAGTCATTTGGATGCCATTGTAACTAATCATTATTCTAGTGATCTAATAAACAAACCGAAAAAAATTAAAGTCACATGGGGATATATCATATAATAATTGGAGGCAAAACTTAAATCGATGTATTGAAATTTTCTTGGTTGCATGCATTTACTGTGCTCACTTTCTATTAGAGCCAACTTTATCGAACTCCAAGATGATGGTATTTCTGTAAGTGCGGTACTGCACATATATTGTTTGCCTAGAGTCGCAAAGCTTAAAGAGTTAGTACTACTGTGCAACAAGAATGATTCGTTTAAAAATCTGCTTATTTTTTACGTCTTGAGGACAAAAAACTTATGGATCATTAAAAAACATGTGAAACATTTGCTCAACTTTATTTCCCGTAGTTCTCATTCTCCCTGAGATGATTGTGAATTGCATGCAGTTAATTGAATCTAATGTATTTGTTACTGTGAATGACCGAAATTGGTGGTTGTTGACTTTCATAGGTGAATGTTGACAATCACATAGTCGCTATGGTAAATGTCCGAAATACACTAGATCCAGTTAAGTGCCACTGCCCGGTATACCTTTCATCAATGTTTTATAAGATCAAGTGTCACTGCTCAGTATGCATTTAACCGGTACTACGAACACGGATATTTCCCCTAATCTATCCTCAGCAGATATTAAAATATCGAATAAATATATGTGATTGTTGACATTCACATATGAAAGTCAACATTCTCTTGATTTCGGTCATTCACAGTCACGCTGCATAAAAGGGCTTTTTAAAATTGAGCAAAAGTGCGTCGAAATAGCTCTGAAACATAGACCGAAGAACTCCGTAGAATTTGAAAACACCATGCATTTAAATTTAAACATCATATACTCGTTCTAAAGCAAAATGCAAGTGACGCGAGAAATGGTTGAGACATGCTCATTGGCAACCGGCAGGATTCGAACTAAGAAGTTCCGAGTTCATAGTAAAAGTCTCTAACCACACCATATTTATTTACCAGTGTAGTGAGAATTAGGAAGCTTTATAAAGTAGCAGGCCGCTATAACACCTCGTAGCATACATTAAATTCACTGAAAAGATAAACAAAATTTGAAAGGAAAATTACCGATCTCCTGATTAAGCTATTGGGACCATATTTTTCAAATTCATATTTCAAATTCCATATTTTTCCACCCCTTTGTGCCATTATAATCAGAAATTTGTATGTCTGATATATACTGAAGAGCCGAAAAATATGGTATGCCTGCCTAATATCGTGTAGGGCCACCGCGAGCACGCAGAAGTTCCGCAACACGACGTGGCATGGATTCGATCAATGTGTGAAGTAGTGCTGGAGATAATTGACACCATGAATCCTGCAGGGCTGTCCATAAACCAGTGAGTCTAAGAGGGGGTAGGGATATCTTCTGAACATCACGTTGCAAGGCATCCCAAATATGTTCAATAATGTTCATGTCTGGGGATTTTGGTGGATTTCCGATACTCATGGTATAATCGTGAATTGGTCATACGTGAAAATCCAAATTTCATTGCTATCTTGGAGATGCTATGTCCCATCTCCCTTGCGCCGACTATAACACCACGTTCAAACTCACTTAAATCTGTATAACCTGGCATTGCAGCAGCAGTAACCGATCTAAGAACTGGGCTAGACACTCGTTGTCTTATATACGCGTTGCCGATCACAGCGCTGTACTTTGATTGGCTCCTTACCCCTTTATTTGCATACTCATGCCTGTATCAGTTTTTTGGCTCTTCAGTGTATATCTGATATACCATAGTTTTTACGTTAATATTTATTGAATCTCTCTAATTAAATAAATATTATTGTAAAAATTACGGTATAAGAGTTAACGGTAAAAATTAATTTTACGGATGATGCACCGAAAGTGCTGGTACTTAATACCATAATTTGATCCGAATTTTTTTTGCATCATTGTCTTTGTATCTAAGTAAAGTGGGATTAAAAATTACTATTTAAAAGTATCTATAGAAAAATTTAAAAAAGTAAACATTCGTTTTGATCTATCATTAAACAAGTATCATTATTTATACAAAATAAGAAAACAATGCGTAATCGAAATATGAAATCTATCATTTATCACAGACAAATGTTGACTAATACAAGAGGGTAGTAAAACAGAAAACTGAATAATAAGAGATGGAAAAATAGGTAGATTAAAAAATGAAGTCTTACAGAAAACTAGATTTCCAAACATTTGAAGAATAATGAATACTACAAATTTAAATTATTAATCAATCGCTATCAGTTCTCTTTATCTACTTTAAGATATAAAAAAATATAAATAATTTTTTGAATAAAAAACGAAAATGTGTCTCTATAACTTTCCATTTACAGACTTTCCATGTTAAAACTTTATAAAAATACATTTCAGTCTTTTTTATAGCAAATGTAATATGTTATACAATTTTTTAAACAAACTAATTAGTTTTTTTATGTTGAAGAGAGCAAAAACGAAAATTCAAATTATTAAAACTAATAATAATATTTTTTAGATTAAAAAAAAACATTTTCTATGCAAATTTGCGAAATTTTAAATGAAATAATTTAAAGCGGAATATTTATCTAATTTAGAAAAATAAAGATTGCAAAATTCTTAAAGCTTCTATATTTCAATCATATAATTTAATCATTTAGAATTATAAAATAAATGCTTCATACCGTATTTATCTAAAGCATGAAAATATGTTTTTGCATTAAATCAAATAAAAAAGGCTTAATTTAGATTACGATTTTAAAAAGATATGCAGTGTATTCCTTAAAAAGCTGTGAGCTTACAGATGTACAATAAAAAGTTAGACTTTTGTAAATTATTAATTTATATTTTGAATCCAAACTATTGAAATGAATAAAATAGTACGTACTGTCTAGACAGGAGTTTAAAGGTTTTCCAAGTAAATTAAAAAATTATATGGACAAAACAAAAATAAAATATTTTGAATTATTTTTCCCTCTTATTTTTCATCTAATTAAAATGATTAAATGACTACTTACATTTAAGTATATGTGCAGTTTATATAAATACTTAATAGGGTGACTAAAGGACCTTCTAAAAAGGTGGTCATTTGTTGTGAAATTAATATTAAGAGAGTTTCAGCTCCAAAAATGCTTTTTTAACCTCGCCCCAAGCCTCAAATTTTGAAAGCAATATTTTCTCAAAAAATTAGACATTTTCCGCAATAAAATCCAAACGGATAGTTGTAAAAACACAAATCTGGACTCATTTTGTAGATATTAGTTTTCTCTTAAATTTTATAGTTAAAATGTCTTTTCAATACCTTATTGAAATAATATTCCGACATATTTATTGATGACACTTTCGCACAAAAGATTTCTATTTTTAACTCGCTTCTACATTAAATTTTAATAAAACTTTCGTTTTGCATTTTATTTTTTAACTTTTTTAACTTATTTAACTGAGTACCTCCAACGATCATTTATCACCCGTCATATTTTAAGCTTTCAATCTTTGACTCAAAATTAATTGAGAATTGTAACTGCGGATAGCTACGCATCTCTAGTTTCGTTTTAAGAAATGCCCAAACATTTCTCTTCAAGCTTCGAGTTTATTATTATGTCTTGTGTAACTTCTTAATATACATCTCGGTGTTTTTGCCTTCGTTTAAAAATTGACGCGTAAGGTCAATTCGTTATATTTTTATAAAATTTTCAATGAAATAAAATTAGACGTTATTTCTCAATTATAATGTAGTTAATGCTTAAACACCGCTTCTTCATCACTACACGGGCCTAATACGAAAATTAATTAAATATATCAAAGGATAAAGGGTGTTTTTCGTCACCCCAACCCAAAAAAATATTTTTTTCAAGAAAAGGGAAAAGTGGCATAAAATTAGTAAATATCATCATAAGATCATTAAACTAAAAAACCTTAAATGATGACTTCAAAAAAAAATAGTGCGAGGAGTCCATCCGCGTGGAAGAAGTTAAACTTCGCAACCTGCGACGTTGATTGTAGAAGAATCAGCAGTCGTAGAAGGATCACTAGTTCTATTCAACGACTCTTTTTTTCTGCTCCGCTCGCTTCCGTGCTCTGTAATCACTGTAATATTGTGCATTTTTCCGTCGTGGACCTCTTGAACCACTTGTGGTTGCCTCATCGTCTCGCCCTGGTAAATGTATTAATAATGTATGTGAATGCGTCATAATATAATTTCAGAAGAGATAACCTAACAAACAATTGATATTCACAAGAGACGTAACTTGACATAACCTTAAATCCGTCGCATTGTCCGTAGGATTGTTTTCACTCATTTTTTACAATTGTTACCCACTAAATTTGAAAATAAAAAATACTACCCTATTAAATTATATGTGTATCAAACAAACTAAAAAAATATTTATAGAAAAACAATACTTTTATTATTTTTATGCTAGTGAGAACCAAAACAATATGGAAATGAATGAGGGAAAACTGGATCCTACCGCGTGATTTCCCGGCCAATTAAAATGTAGCGTTAAACGTTTAACGCAATCTTGATGGAAGTCACATAAGAAGTATAACTTAAAAAAAAACAGGCATAAAAAGCCAAATTGACAAAAAAAATTATATTTATGAATAATGATCATTTTACGGATATGAGAGGGAATTAAACTTTCGGCCATTGGCTTCGTATTCAGGCACGCAAACAGCTTGCCGGCAAATGAAATATTATTTCTCAATTATTAGGTAGTCATTGCGTATACACGGCTTCTTCATAGCTGCCCGAACCTAATACGAAAGTTAATTGTACATATTAAAGGATAAAAGGTATTTTTCTTGATCCCCCCCCCGAAAAAAATAAATTATTTTTTTTATGAAAAGAAAAAACGGGCGTAAAATTGGTAACTATCATAAAACAGTTAAAGTAAAAAAACTATAAATGTTGACTTTTAAAAACTTACGAGGCATGAAATTCCAAAATTTTACATCAGATAATTCAATTATTAATAAAAAAACGTAGAACTATAAATTATGATAAAAATAGGAAATATAATAATCAGAGTAAATTTAATCTTATTAACTTTTAAAACTGAAAACACTGCAAAATGAAGGAATTTGAAAGATTAGCAAATTTCGGAAGTATATTTTTGCATCAGAGTACATCTCTCAAATTTCGGGGACTATTTGCAACATGAGATCTGATTATCGCCTTTGGAGCTGAGATTAAACTACAAAAACAGCTTCTTTAAAAAATTATTTGTCCTTTCTAAAATCACGAGACAACTTTTCAAATATAGAGCACCGATTATCCGAACTGCTCGGGACCGAACATGGTTCGGATAATGAAAAGTTCGCATAATTGGAAAGTTGTTTAAAATCTAGTGTAAATGATTATTATTTATGCATTAACTTCCCTTCGCACCTTTTGTAGGCTTAGGACTGGCAATACTATCTAAAATGGCTCTGGCGTGTTTAAAATTTGTTTCCTTTTTCAATTTTTAATTACATTTTTTTAAACTTTTTTTTTTCATTTTGAATTGTTTTTATCATATTTCAGTTTTTTATAATTTTTTTGTCAATTACTGATTTTAAAACATTTTTCATTATTTTCCATTGCAAAAGAAATCCACTAAAGATCTCGTTTCAAAGAAGACGCGTTTTTTTAGCAGCCATTTATCCCTTATCGTTTTTTTAGCAGCCATTTATCCCTTTTTCTTTTTAAATAAATCAACTGAACCTTGGATCAACATCATTTTGACGTTCTAGCCAATTCATTGCGAAATCTAATGGATTGCATGCTTCTATATGAGAAGGTCCACTATCTTGAACTTGATCACCTACTTCTTTCACTTCGTCTGTAGAGTTCCGATTCTCATTCGAAATTTCAGCAACAATTTCATCATTTTCATCCGAAAGATCTACTGGTTCAGAAACTTCAGTTTCGTTTGTTTTTCAGTTAAGAATTTTATTCCACGATTTAAGATTCCAAGCACTGTAATCACTAATTATTAACCATAAGTTGCAACTACCCGTTCCCTAATTATAGAACTTCAGAACTTATCAATTCATAAACTCCTTCTGCATTCCAACCATTGTAGACTATCAAAATGAAGCTTGCATTCTTCGAAGATAATTTTCTGTTGTGAAGGGCTAAAGAGGTGTGTAGGTTAGACTGTAACACAATACATGTATGTATGTCTACTATAAGAAAACTGCTAAAAAGATTGTAAATTAAATATGGTCTTCTGATGTAGGGGGTATAATTTATTCTTCTCAATTTAGAAAAATTGTCGATAGGTTAAAAAGTATTCTAAACTTTAAAAAAAACGAATTCAGACACAGTTCGGATAATTGGACGTTCGAATAATAAGGGTTCGGATAATCAGGGCTCTACTGTATCTGGATAAGACATAAATAAAGGAATTGCAAAAGTATTGAATCGATTGAAAATTTCATGGCAAACGATGTGATATCGTTGTTCTCTTTTTAAGCGAATGATAAAAAAATATGTTTCTAAATGTACCTCTTCTTCGATGATTCTAGTTTCCCTACTATATTTTTCATGTTAATCATGTTACAATAGTTTTGAAGCGATTTTCACTTATTTTACAATATTTTTCTCAAAAAAAACTCAAAAGAAACTAACTGAGGATTTAAATGTCACAAGTTCTTTTTAAACTTTAATATCGCTGCATTTAATATTTCTATACCCAGTTTTTACTAATTAACTAAAGTTTTGGCTTGTTTCCGATCTTGATATGCATGATGGGGGTCTTGATATTAGCGATTATCGAAAGAAAAAATAGTCAAAAACGAAGACAACCCCCTGTAATCAATATTAAATATAAAATAATTCGGCAGTAGCAAAATAAATTTGAAATAAATTTAAGAAATTATGCAACATAGAAAAGAAAAATACTTAAAAAATCAGCCATCCCAGGAAATTCCTTTCCAAAAATAAAAATT
Source organism: Parasteatoda tepidariorum (assembly GCF_982258835.1). Lineage (NCBI taxonomy): Eukaryota > Metazoa > Arthropoda > Arachnida > Araneae > Theridiidae > Parasteatoda > Parasteatoda tepidariorum. The sequence continues at coordinate 37,351,949 of NC_141755.1, forward strand.
TTTCGAGAGTAGGGTTCGTTTCTCACCCACTTAGCATGCTGCATTTTGGATACCTTATTTTGACTTCTGAAAAAAAATTTATTTGGTGTGACAAATTCTGAGAGTATCAAGCCCAAATGCAAGAATTCCTTGCATTTTTTACCAGAAAAATATGTTTTGAGCTTTGCAATTGCTCAAAAATCCTTTTAAATCAGCATCTTTCATGATATAAATTTATTAATTGTACTTCTCATCAAAAATTTGTTTTTACTGATTTTGCTAGGTTTAGATGACGTTACTTTAAATGTTAGAAAATTTCAAGTTAAATCAAACATTGATCTCAAAACTGAAATCTGATGATTGTAAAGATATAAGAAATTATTTTCTAACAATTTCACAAAAAACATAAGTCATTGGCTAACTGTCAGTACTTAAAAGAAAAAGTGTCCAAGTAGTGTTTGCGTCGGCCTGTTTCATCTTTAACATATATTTTTGTATTTAAAAAACGTCATTTTTGTGTTACCTGGAAAAGGCTAAGGCCCTCCCCAGGCTGTCACTCCAATGATAATGATGATTAAGTAAACGTCAAGGCTGGACTAAAACATTTTCTGGCTACCTCTCATTAATGAGTCTTTGGTAAGTTTTAGATAAATTGTTAAATGAAGATCCCTCCCTCCGCGTTTCAATTTTTAATTTTCAATGCAAGTATCTTTGTCCCCCTCTCTTCCAAAAAAGTCCAAATTTCTTGGATTTCTTAGACCACACCCCTTAGCTTCCTGTTTTACTTAGCGGTTGATTCTGATTAGACTAGGCAATACTTGGCTCTTAAATAGCTTATTGTTCTCAATTATTTGATGTAGGTTAAATAAACAATCAGGTCTTATAAATAATCTTATCTTTCTAGGTCTAAATTAAGCTTCAAACTTAACCAAATAAAAAATATTAACTGGATTTAGATATTTTATTGTAATATACAATTCCCATAGGTATGCATTAAATTTAAAAAGACATCTTAACATATTTTCCTTTTTAAATTATAAATTAAGAAAATAAAGCATGTTGATTGTACTGTTGTATTAAAAGAATTAAGAAAAATCTTTGATTTTTTTCAGTTTTTATAAATAACAAGTTGAGTGCGTGATCGATTTCATGAATTTTTATTTTAATTTAATTTTTGTATTTCTTTATTTATATTAATACTCTTTTTCGTAGCTCTGTCGCCAAGGAAAATTAAAAAATCCATTGTTTAAGTGCCTTACACTTGAAGCAATGCGATGATTTTAAGCTATATATATAATCTTGCCGTGAAGAAATATCTGGGTTTTAGAACGGACAAATAAATATTTTGAAAGTTATTAAACTTTTTTTTTAAAAATCGTGAATTTGGTGACGAATCCCACCTAGATGAAAATTATCAAAATCACTGCCGTATTCTCAGCTTTCTCAAATTTTTATCAGCCCATGTAATGCAACATAGGAGTAAGTTTTTGAATATTTAAAAAATTAGACCACAGACGCTTTTCCTTTTCACAAAACTGGGGCTTTTAACCATATTGACGTTTTGCACCATTTTCAAAATAAGAGTCGACAGCGCTGTCTTTATATAGGCAATGTGAAATTAGAAATCATCATGAGTAACTTTTTATCGAATGATCGGATTTTCACGTACTGGGATTCTGACTTAATAGTTCATAGGGGTGACCGCCAGTAATTAATTTTTGCAGGTGATACTTTAAGTTTCAAAATCAGGCAAACATATTTTCCCAGAATAGACACTCCTTTCCTTACCCTAAAAAAAAAGAGTGAATTCGTGATCTGGGAAATATGATCCCAATGTTTAGAAATCTAATTGTTAATTAAGCTGTCCAATGTTTAGAAACCTAATTGTTAATTTCATTTTTTGCTTATTTCGGTATGTCTTGAGAAATTTTTAAGCAAATTGAAAACTTCTAGCACTCAATTATGATTTTTTTTCAAAAAATGCAACAAAAAAATTTTATTATTTGTTATTTTCTATTATTTTACCTAATGATGGGGGAAAATTTAAATTGCAAGGAATACAATATTTTACATAATTTTGAAGAATATAATTTATACATATAGCGAATAAAAAAACTGATCAATTAGTTCCTGAAAAATAAGAATTTTGAATATACAACTTCATAAAAATGCTATTTATTAGGAAGTATTCAGCCAAATTTGCTCAAATTTTGTACTTTCCGATATAATATCACTTTTTTTTTTAAATTGATGCAAAAAAGTGCATATATGGCAATTTAAAAGTTTTTCGACTATTACTGAATTAACTTATAAAAAATAATGAATAATTATTTTAAAAATTATTTTTTGCATGGAATAACTTTAGATAAACGAATTCTATAACTGTGGGATTTTTTTTTTCATTTCGCTTAGTTCTGCAACAAATTTTAAAGTTAACTTTAAGAAGTCCAAACTTTAGACGGACCGACCGAACATTCGGACATCCTGACCGAACTATTGAAGCCATATTGTCCAGATTGTAGCTGGACGATAAAGTTAAGGAATCCAAAAAGTTATCTTTCTTTCAGAGAAAGTACGTTTCAGTGTCTGATGGATCTTTTTTCTTTGTGTGTTGTCCTCTGTTGTCTGAATGTGGGATACCCATGAATGGGTATTTGAGGCAGTATGGCGTGGGTAATGTTACTCGCCTCCGTGAATTTGGTCAAAAAGTGCTCACCAGGCAATGCAAAATAAGCAACACATTTTGCATCTTCGATGGTGAAAACCAATAAATTCAGCTCCTGCCGTTAAGAAAAAAATTTATTAAAAGCCTTCATTTGTTTCAAAATTATGCTAAGTGGTAATATTTTAGATCAATTTGTATATTTTTGAAATTATTTTTATGTCTTATTTTTGAAGCGAATGAAATTTTTAATCAAATAATATCACACCGCTTCTGTTTCATGGGATTATTTATTTAATACTAGATGCTTTACTTTGGTACACACCAGCATGGCTTGAATAAAGCTGCGCAAGGTTTATTTTAAATCTCAATTTCATGGTCTCAGAAATTACAACTTTTTTAGTGAAAATTTGAATGACTTGCGGCTATCAAAATTAATTTTTGTTCTACAAAATGACTTTTGATTGTGTTTAAAACTTTTGACTAATTAAATGAAAAATCAAGATTCTGGTTAATAAAAGCAAAATATACGGTATTTAAACGATTCATGATTTTTTTTTTTTTGTTCATAGCGTAATGATTTTTCCGGAAATTCTGATTTTTAAAATTAGGGCTCTTTTTTAGACCTATTTAGTAAAATATACAAAACTGAAAAGTAAATTTAACCGGATAGATGGTTTTTATCCTATTCTCTAAGATATCATGATTAAATTAACAAACTTTACCCCTTTTATCAAATTTTATCACTTATGCGATGCCATATTTCATTGTTAATTCTACCAAAATCATTAACGAAACGTTTCGTTCTGGGATTTTTGTCGTTGTAAACACGGTAGAATTTACCATAGTCTGGTAGTTTTGACCATACTTTTTTCAGTGTAGATTCCAATCTGTAGTTATTCTTACCTTAAGCTAAGAAAATCTAGAATGACCCTTTTAAGAATTCATTCCCTATCAATGAATTATTCAATGTTTAAATAAATTGAATAAAAAATTTCGCCAATTATAGATGATTCTAAAAAGGAGTATTTTATTAAACATGCACTAATTTACGTTTATTGGTTATTTCAAATGTAATTAAAAAAGTAGAATATTTGTGTAGTAAATTTTAAATTATATTTTATTCAAGAAATGATTCAAAAAGTTTTTTTCTTATAAAACATTATTTCTTGAACTCTAACCACGTTGTTTAATTTTTTTGCTTAAATGAAATAATTTACCTAATTAATAAAATAAACTTCAAGTATTTAAATATTTTTGTTTGCGTTTAACATTATTATTTTTTAACATAATTATATTTAACTTTTTTTTAAGAATCAACTAACACAAAGCACAAGTATAATAAAAAAATTCTTAAAATAATTTGTACAAAAAATGTTTCAGATTAATTAAAATATTTTTTTTTAATTTTGAAAGATGATCATAGTAAAGCGCTCATAAAATAATATCCAAATTAATATTTGTCATTACATTTAAAAACTATCTCACATATATCTTTATCTGAAATAATTTGATTTTATGAAACGGAATTTGCAAGGAAAAAAATATTTTGATTAACTGCGATTTTTTTATTGAGTTGAAATATTACTCGCAAGCCTTAATTACTGAAGTATTGAAAATATGTATTATTTTTTACTTTTTATAAAAGAAATGGTAAACATTAGAACATTTGCTGAGGAAAAAAATGAAGTAAATTTTAAGAGAAAAAAAATTGATTAAAATTTGATTCATTAGATGTAATTAAATAGTTTAAAAGAGTAAGACTCTCCACTTCACTTTTAAAGACTATCTGCTTCGATTGCTTTGTTTATCCTCTAATTAAGAACAGAAAAAGGTTAATTAAGGACGCTGATAATACTGAAAAACAATTTAATTTAAAAAGTACACGTGATAAAAATTGTACTTTGAAGTTCTTTGAGCGCCCGGCTCAAAGTTTAATTAAACAAATTTCTCAGAGCATTATTACACTTTAAAATTAAAGTATAAAACTTGTCATTTTTTTTATCTTTATAAAAATAATATAACTTTAGAACAAGATACTTTAGTTTTAACTAATTAGTAATTTTGATGCGTTAAACACGTCTTTCTTTTATAACTTACTAAAGTTTTACATTTTTATTAATTAAACTGACTCCCGGTAAAAATAAAAAAAGTTATAGGAAGAGGAATTCGTTTCAAAATTCTTTAAAGTTTAGAGGAGACGTATATAAACAAAAAATTATTTAATAATTTAGTTTTCATTTCTTAGTGACCAATCAAATTGAATTTTTGTATGTACTCTGTAAAAAATTACTGATCAAATTACGGTATAAAATACCAGCACTTAGGGTACATCATCGGTAAAATCCCTTTTACCGTAGCATCTATTTTCACCGTAAATCCGGGATTTTTACAGTAATATTTATTTAATCAGAGTGATTCAGTGATTTTGCAATAATTATCACTGAAATTTTACTGTATATCTCGTATCATCTGCCGGTAAAAATGGATTTTACTGTAAAAAGTACCGGCATCCAAAGTGCCGGTACTTTTTACCGTAATTTATCCGGATTTTTTTACTTTGTACTTAATAGATTATGGTAATTATATTTTTTTTTTAAATTTAATGACTCTAATTTCATTCACGACGAGTAAAAGTGCATTTATGGGCTTAAAATTTAGTACTATTTTAAACACTTACTATTAGTACAATTTAAACACTTATTGTTAGTACTATTTTAAACACTTACTATCAGTACCATTTTAAACACTTATTGTTAGTACTATTTGGAACACTCACTATTAGTACCATTTTAAGCACTTACTATTAGTACTATATTAAGCACTTACTATTAGTACTATTTTAAACACTTATTATTAGGTCTATTATTAATACTTACTGTAAGTACCATTTTAAACACTTACTGTTAGTACCAGTTCAACACTTTCTATTAGTACCAATTTAAACACTTACTATTAGTACCATTTTAAACACTTACTATTAGTTCTATTTTAAACACTTACTATTAGTACTATTGTGAATATAGTAACTTTAACTAACGATCTTTGGTACAGTTTATTCTCATACCATTTTAAACACAATACAAATAGTTTATTGCGTAGATAACGTAAATACATTTAGATTATTTTTAACAAATTTTTCTATATTATCTATAAATTATTTGCATTATCAGAAAGAGACTAGCTAGATTGTTTTTCTCATGAGAACATTTTCGCTATAAAATAATTTTTATACCGCTAGTAACGTTCCAAAATCGTTTTAAAACGTAGGTTCACGATAAACGTTAGATTTGATTAGTAGAAAATCATTTTCGCGCTTTTTTATTGAATAAAAACTAAAACTGCTTCTTTTAAAAAAAATAAAAATTGCATTGAAGGTGATTCGAAATATTTAAAATACATTTCCCTTTTAATTTATAAATCAATTATTTTTTCATAGGCTCAGAAAAAAACTGGTTTTTACGATGAATCATGCTATGGGTATCTTTCTTCCTATTAGGGTACATATTTGCTGCAACCTTAATAACGAGCTAAAGTAATAATAATAATAAATATGAGATTACAAAGCTTAAATAGCTTAATAAGAGCTGCATTTCATTTTAAGTTCAAACATAAAATCATAGCATCAAATTTAAGAGGTACGATAATATGGTTTGATTACGCATCATATAACGGATACTTGAACAATATTATGGTTTAAAATTCTCTAAAATTTCTATTCGAGTGGATCAAGCTAGTTTTGAAACTTCTCACTTCTCAAAAAAGACCGATTTCACAGATTTAATTTCATTTTATAGACAGCGTTAAACAGCTGACCCAATTCTGAGTTTACGAGAAGCACTGTTGAGCTCCGTTACCTTGTAATTTTGAATCCAACTCAGAAGACAAGGGAATTTCTGGATCAAGCATTTGGGCAAACTGGCTTAAATGGAGAACTTTTTGATAACATTAATCCGCGTTTACGATACCTGGGTAGAGAAACCAAGAAAACCTCCCACAGTTAGCCCTACGGCAAGAGGATTCTAACCTATAATCCGCCTACCACTGAAGATATTTTACGCCAGCGCTATGGTCGGTGCGAAACAGGAGCAAAATTTTTATCAATCAGCCACAGCAGGGATTCGAACTTGGGTTACCTCATTGGAAGGCGAACGCTCTATCCCCTGACCACTGCGTCTCGATTTCACTTTTTTTTTTTTTTGTTATTTTTTGAAAACGTTACGTAGAAGCTATTTCAATCATCATTTTTTTCTTCCAATTTTGAAAAAAAGTTTTATAGAACTCGCTATATTCATTTAAAACTTTTTCTATAAATAAAATGTACATGTAACTTGTATTCTCTCCTTCAAATAATTTCATTTTAATTAACTAATAATTATAGTAATCAAAAGAATTCGTTCGAAATTTTAAACTCTATCCAGATAAGAATTCCTTATTATAAATTCATTTTGTCATAACAAATACTAATATTGTCGCTTTATTTTTGAATGAAAAGACAGAATTTTCGGATATCAGTAGCTCTAAAACAAGTCGATATCAAAGGATTGTTTGTGTTTCTGTCAGATTTTCTAAAACTGAAACTTCATACGATTCTTTAAACAAAAATATTTTTGTCGCGGAATACTTTTACATTCAAAGGAATAAAATGCTCTAAGCAAAACTTTTACTTCTAATAGTTTAAGATTTCTTAATATACGTTGAACTTCAAAAGGAACAGTTATGAATAATAGAATAGACTTTCATAAATCTATATTTTGGCATTATGTAGTTCTTGAAATACGTTACAGAATCCAACCTGTAATGCAAATCTGAACTCAAAAGAATCGTTTTATTTTTGAATTGTTGAATGAAGTCAGAAATTATTTTGTGTCCTCATTCCTTACTTTGCCTAGCAAAGGTTTTAGAAATAAAACATTTTACTCAGAAATATGATAAGCCGGGGAGTGACATTTGTTTCCGGAAAATCTAAAAATATTTATATTAGTTTCATTATTACTTCAATTATTACTTGCACGATGTTCCATAATAACCAATCTTAATATATAGGAAAGAATGGGATTAGACCAGGTAGCAGGATGAGAACCCGGAATCGATTGCATCAAAAATTAGTACTGGTTTTTAGCAGACAGGCTCTGAATTACTCTTTATTAGTCGAAAGTATCATCAGTTGAGATAAAGTGGCTCAGTATATCTAAAAAAACATAGCTTATTTAACTAAAAAAGTCAAATGAAAATTTTGTTGAGTGAATAGAATTGTAAAGCGAGGAGTGACCAACAATGTCAACCTTCATCTATGAAAAAGTACCCCGCCATAGAATCAAGTTAACATGTCTTATATACTAGTGAACTAAAATTATATTTTTGTAGTGGTAGATACACTACAGTACTCTCCCACCAGAATTATATATGTGATAGAATTCGTTGAACCAATACCACTAGTTGATTCTCTGCTGTTTTGTGAGAAACCGGGAGAGCTGTATTAAGATCACTGTACTTTTTGAGTGCTGAACTTGACAGCTGTATTAAGTTCACTGTTGTGGTCGCTCCTGTGCTCCCATTAGCAGACGAGTGAATACATTGTACGTTGTGTAGGATCGAGACTGAGTAGCAACAGCGCGAGGAGGTGGATAATGCCACAGTCAAAAGTTCTCAAGTCAACTGTTCAATGTGAACCCTCCATCGAAGTAGGCGTGTAGTGGGCGTTTCTACCAAGGTAGGCGTGTTCACATCACGTCCGGGTCACCAATGTGGGGACAGTAAATATCGACAATTTCAACCTTCATCTATGAAAAGGTTCGGAAAATTCTAAACTGCAATGAAAAATGGAATTCTAGGACTTTTAGCAAAGGGCTGTTATATGTGTTCGACTTTTTCTTCTTAAATTCTTAATCGTGGTATAAATTCATGTTTCCAGTTCATTTGGTTCCTCCTTGATCATTATAAAATTTCGTCATTTGGAGTTTTTTTTTCCTTGAGTGCGATGCGTTTCAGACACATTGTACTGCTGAAATGAAGAAATGCTGGGGGAAAAACTGTTGGTACAGTGAAACTAAAAAGGAATATCAATGTTATGTAGTGAGCAGAAGAAATAACTTTCCAAAGGAAAAATTATTTCTGATCGCTGAAAACTTAATTTCTAATTTCGATACAATATACCGATATTCTTTTCAATGACGCTCCGTTGGTAAACATTTTAGTTGGAATACATTGTAACTATTGATAAAATTTATATTTTAATGGAATCACGATTAAAACCAAACAATTTGATTGTATTAGTATTTTGAGTCAGAAGCACAAGACGAATCGAACCTCACTTTGATAAGATTCAATCCTGTGTTGCCTCATTGGGAAGTTAGTGTTTGATTCCCTTAACTATTCTGGCTTAATTACAAAAAATATTTTTTTAAATTCATTAAATATCTTGCTTGAACTAAATTAAAAACATAACAACTTGACTTATATCTATACTTCGGTTTCCTTAGTCGTAAAACAATATAAGATCCAAATCTGCTATCGCTGGAATTAAATATTGAAGTTTTTGATTAAATAACCAGTGTTCTATTTTCAGAAGCACTCTGACTCTAATACATATAGTATTATCTAAAATGAAATTAATAATAATTTAATGTTTTGCTTGAACTAAGTTAAAAACATAACAACTTGGCTTAGGCCATATCTGTCAACATTGGAATTAAATCATGAATTTCTTGAATAAATTACCAATGTTCTATTTCCAGATCCATCCTAGCTCTAATACATGTAATATTATTTAAAATGAAACTGATAATAATTTAGTATTTGACTTGAACTAAATTAAAAACATAGCAACTTGACTCATGCCAGTGCTTTGGTTGAGTCATAAAATAGCATAGGAAATCTGTCATCGTTGGAAATAAGTACGAAGCATAGGAAGTATGCTGAAGTAGGTGAAGAAATTAAGTATCAGAAAGAAAATAATTGATTTTGGCATAATTTATTGAGATTTTTTTTAAATTTGAAGAAACTGAATTAAATCAAATTTTCGAACGTGATAAAATCAACTATGTTTACAACAACATCCAGAACGAGTTCAAAGTTTCGAAAAGATTTTGAAAGTTAATTTTCTTAATGGATATTGCAAAGAAAGGCCCTCAAGTCCCCACTCTTTTGCATCATATTTTTATAATGTCCAATTTTTCTGCATCATATTTAATTAATGTTCAGATTGTTTCACTTACCATAAATGGTTTCGCACTAAATTACATAAAGGCACATCTTTATGAAATCAATTTAGAAGTAAAGCTATGTAATTAAATCAGATTAATTCATCATTATCCACATCATCACTATACACATAATTATCCATTCATCATTATCCACATCATCACTATACACATAATTATCCATTCATCATTATCCACATTATCCACGTCATTACTATTCATCAGTATCCACCACGTATTTGTACTTCCAGCTATCTCCCAATCTCTTAATAACATTTTTTTATTTTATTTTCGAACTATTGTTTCAACTGAATGAGATCTTCCATCGGACCCCGTGTAGCCACATCGATCTTAAGTCACCTTGTCTGGAGAAAAAAAATATATTGGTCTAAACTGTAACTATTGCATATAAAGGATTTTTTAAGGAACCCTTTTAGAATTTTCATTCTAAAATAACGGTAAAATTAATCTTCAGCAGCCTACCCACATATCCAATTAACCGTAGAACTTAGAAAGTAATTTTTTTTACCTTTACAGTTTTGAAACCGTTTACAACTAGCGTTGTTAACAAATATGAATGCAGAACTATACGATTTTGTACTCATTTACAACTAACGTGGTTAATAAGATATTTAACTGAGCATTGGAGCTAGGCATTTCATCAGTTAACGGGCATTTGAGCTAAGTTGTGGTTGAGTTGTGTTTTCTCAAATGAACCATAGAATGTTGTTCAATTAGTATATCTGGTTGTTTCACCTATCGCAAGAGATGGGAAATACTATACCTTTCGTGATAAAAAGGTTTATGGTTCTGCGATCTATGCGTGAATATTTTAATTACCATAATCACAAGTTGAAGATTGTAATGACACTGGAAAATCTTCACGTGTTGAAAAGAATGGGGGAAATTTTGTGGTGTTATCGCTGGGGATTGGCAGAATATCCCTCTCGGCTATGACATGTACCCAACTGCAGGAAACTAAAATTTGAATACCATCTTATTCATGGTTATTTAACTGTTTTGTTTGAAATGTTTAATAAATTATTATTTAAATATTTTTCCGAGAAATTTCCAACTCTGAACTAAATTGAAAATTCAACAATGTTTGACGTTAGTCGCAAATATTAAATTTCGCTAACATCCATTCCTATTAAACTAAACCACCCTTCATAATAAAGATTCAGTAAAGGTTTTGCTTGAGGGCTGTTTTCGAATGACGAATCTAGTATTCTCCCTGCGAAATACTTCCTTGAATCCAGTTTGTGATTACAGTGAATTTATATGTCAGACATCATGTATTTGAAATAAATCAAATGATTGGGTAAAAAATGTTCGTGTATTGAATAGAACGAAAATATGTCACTGTGTTCTGTTGACTTTTATTACAATTGAAGCCAGAAGTATAAAAGGCAGTATTTTTCCATGAAAAATGTATTTTCCAATATTTTCTTTATCACTCAAAGGTTAAAACAGCAACTTTTCTACTTATTTTCATCTTTCTATAAAAAATTGAGTTTTACTTTATTCGATCAGAACTTATTATTAATCACAAACGTGTCTAAACTTATATAATAAAACATTAAAGAAATTATTGTAATTTTAATATTTTTTTTTCAATTAATCTTAAAAAATGTATTATGTTTTTTTTAAATGCAAGATCTATTTTTATATATTTGAATAGATAAGTTACTTTTGCATATGTTATGCAGCAAAATATCTTGATCATGTTTTAACATATTTTTGATAATTTGTGTTACTTTTAACCGATTATTAATGTCTTTATTTCTTCCTGAAGCGCTGCGACGATTGTTCTAAAAAATTATTTTAATAAAATCTTTTATTTGTTTTTTAAAACATCTAGAAATCAAAATTTTAAGACATCTAGAAATTTTCTTATATTTAAGAAATTAAAACAAAGCTGTTTTCGTTATTTGCCTGACAGGAAGTAGATAAGTTAAAAAGATTTTTAAAAAATTCTATGTTGAATTATGAGCCAGTCTTACAGTTTCATCCTGCTGGAAAAAATTGTTCTTATACTTTACTTAATAATGATTAGATGTAAAGCTAAAAAGTTGGATCCTTCAATATTATGTTTATTAGCTACTGATGTTGAAACTCTAGTCTACCTGGCCACAACTTCACTGCAAAAAATTAATATTCATTTATCACGAAACTTTCTTTGTTTTGACTAAACCATTTAACGCTATATACTTTGAGCAGAACTTTCCTCAATGTGACGAAATAACTATCGTCACTTTTTCAAGGTAATAAATTTCACCAAAATTAAAGAAATTTTTCGTCAATCTATTTTTTTCCAGAAAAAAAATATATGGTGCCTAACGTATTTATTAATCACAGAGTGAGTTCCATATGCGTGGAACAACTCAACAAGGACAGATAGATCCGAGGGATAAATTACACTCATGCCCGTAGCGGGATTCAAACCTGGTACGTTCATATTCACCTCGTTCATATTTCATATTTACCTGGTACGATATTTGGCCACCATAAGGGTCTAGTCTTTATTCTAGTTTCGTCTTTAATCTTCGACAATATACTACGATTAGCCTTCGGGTTGGGGAAACATTTTCGTCACATATTTGAGTGTTCACATTTCAGCACAAATCACGCGATTTCATGTCGAAATGATTCGCAACTGCTCAAGGATTGCTGAATCGTCGAAAGTGAGAGTTTTATTTCTGATAGTGCTGTTATCATAATCGGTTAAAGTTACAAGCTTTATAAATAAGACGTTTATCATAATATTTAATTTTTGTTACGTTTGCGTTATCTATCAACAAATCTCAAAATATTTACGGAAATAAATAAAACAAAATGTTTAATATTTTACTTAAACAAATATTACTTATAAAAAGCACGAATAATTACGTTAGGGAGTAGAAATATTTACGTGATTCTGAGACATGAACATATGATTTTGTAACGCATTTATTATTTTAATTAATATTTTTTAGTAAGATGCTTTTCAATAGGAAAAATATACGAATGAAAAAAAGAGATAGTAAAAAATAGGGGGGGGGAGAATATTTAAATCTTTTCTACAATTAAATAAATGATTTTTAATAAACGGTTTTTAAAGAAAAAGAGGAAAAATATTAGTCACAAATTAAAATATTTTATTTATTAAAATTCAGGTAAAATTTTATAGAGTGTTCCGTGTCTGAACTAATATTTTAAAATTATTGCAATAAAAAAATTTATACAAGTTTGGTGTCTTAAGAAATCTTTAAGAAAATTTTTTTAATTTGCCTTATTATTTGTGAAGAAAGCAATTTAATGGTTGGAAAAACTTGGAGGTATTTTTAATAATCACTTTTCAACTTCTCTCTATTTTTCCCCGACAGTCAAACATATTTTGATGTTTTCAGTCCCTACATTCTTGATAGAAATTCATAAGGTTTTGATAGCATTTTGTTTTTTCCTCGCATAGATATTAATGCGTGACTTCTAATGAATATACTTTTTTCCAGAAAGATTTTTAAAAATAAGGGAAGATGGGATAAGAGCTAGTATACTAGCTCTTATCCCATCTTAGCTATAGCTAAGAATCGAAAATCAGTTGGAGCTAAATTGTTCGACCCTGAAACCGTGAGATTCAATCAAGATAAATTCAGTTTCTTAGTAGTCGTGTATATTATATCATTATTTAAAATGTCATAACTGTACTACTTTTTACATAATTTTTTTTTCTCGCAAATGTCAAATCACTCGATCTTTGTCCTGTAAGAACGGGTGCATATGTAAACTTTATAGGAAGTTCAGAAATGCTAGAATCTCAGTGAAAATGTCACAGAACATTTTTATTTCAGAAGTAAAGTTAAGAAAACTATGTACAAAATGCACATAGGAAGTAATTGAAGATCAAGAGCAATCCTTTTTTTACAGAAATAGCAACCGGATTGCCATTTGTTGCAGTTTGAAAATTACTATGCTCTGACAAATCAATAATGTGAAAAATCGGTTCTGCTCAAGAGTTATTACTCAGTGAATATGGGTCGTACTGTGAAAAACAAATTCTACCATTCCGCATGCGAAATAATTTTTATGGACAAAACAGCTTTTTGCTTTACAGACATAAACTTTATGGACATAGTTTAGGACATAATGCTTTGGTTTTATGAATATATATTCCTTAACGATATAAATCATTTTTTTCTAGTAGTTTTCAGTTATCTTCTTCCCCTGCTCCTCTGCAGCTTTCCATTATGACTCAAACAAACTTTCTCCTTCTTTTAAGCTCTAAATAACGTCATTATAATCCAGACAATCAAAATCAGGTTAATTTTTATCGTCTTCATCAAAAGGAAACATATATTTTTGATTTACGTTTTTTTTTTTTTTAATAAATCTGTTTTTGAAGTTATACTTCTTATGCGACTTCCAACAAGGTTGCGTTAAACGTTTAACGCTACATTTTTATTGGCCGGGAAATCACGTGGTAGGATCCAGTTTTCCCTCATTCATTTCCATATTGTTTTGGTTCTCACTAGCATAAAAATAATAAAAGTCATAAAAGTATTCGCGATCGCAACGCTCGAGTACGCCGTCTAGCGGGAGCCTGTAAATATCGGACATTAATTTATCACGTTTTCATTTAGTTCCATCAAAGTCATTGACTGAATCAGACGCCATTTTTTAGCAGCAAATAGGAAACAAAATTTCCCTAAGGAAAAGGCCGAAGAACTTGAAAAAAATCTCCAGAATATTAGTAAATCTTTCAGGAACAGAACACGCCAAACATTTGAAGAAAAATTCTTCAATAATTTTTAATTTCTATTATCAACAAACTTGCAACTGATGACTTTCGATTTCGGATACTGTTACAGATGTGTGTATTAAGGTAAAATGCATTTCTTCTGTCTTCAATTCATTACGAATTAAAGTGAAGTCAACAATTCTTTCGTCATTCCAGTGAATAAATATGAATTCAGAACATACAGAATTGTAATAGTTATAGAATAGTATATATTTCTGTATCCATATAATTCGGAAAACAACAATAAAAAATTATCCAAGTTACTTGAAATAGTGCCATTTCTGCTGATTCTTAATTAATTTAATTCGTTTTCTTGGTAAGTTTTTTTTAATTTTGTAAGAATAAGTTCAACTAGAATTCAGCTGTTCTGTTTTTAGCTACATATTCAAATTCATATCAATTATAAAATTTTGCTGCGTAGTATGTTATCTAAAAGTAATGAAGGTATAAACTATGTATCTATTATTTGAGAATAAAGTTTTCAAACAAGGAACTTATCATTTTGGAATTCTCCGGGAATCATAAATCAGGTAAGTGCAATGATTTTTACAATAAAAAATTTGCTTGTAAATATTTTTTTTTCATTTGATGATGGTTCTCTACACTACAGAATGGGTTTTTACGTCTGATTAAGAACTATAAGAATAATAAAAAAAGAAACAATATGAAAGTTTTTATTTCAATGTAAAGAATTCTTAAAATCGTTTTATCCTAAGAATTCTTTATTTTCCGTTTTTTAGTTTATAATTTTTTGATAAAAATTGTTCTCAAAATACTTTTTTTGAAAAATTAAATGGTATAACATTATGTGTTTATGTATACTTCTTGTATATTCCAATTTTTGAAGTAATATGATTCAGAAAAGTATGGAATAAAAATTCGGTACTAACGTATTAACGCCACCGCCGCTACAGATTTGGCGGTTTTTAAGAGCCGCTAATCTACACTTAAAATTTTTGCGACAATTCATAAAATAAAACACTTTATTTAAAATCAAAATAGTTAATCGGATTTCGGTGGAAAATGAGCCGATATAGAGTTTAGCATAGATTCAAAACAATCATATCGCCATATGAACTCTGATGAATAAGATTCCAAATGAAATAACATTTCCAAAGCGTACGTTTACCAAGATAAAGTTTTATGTTGTGGGAATTGGTAAATTTTCGTTTTTCCGGTAAAATATTTCCCTCCTGAAAAAATAAAATTGCATCTTGTTTTGTTTTTGGCAAATCCCAAAGACGAATATTCGTAGCACTAAAAATGGCGACAAAAAAGAATTGTCTTTTTTTTTTTGTTTTTGTTTCGTCAGCATTTTTTATTTTACGTTTCTTAGTTTCTAAATAATGATTTTTATTGAAACTTGAAATTTTTTGATAAAAATTGTTGTCAAAAAACTGTTTACAAAATTAAATTTCATAAAATTATGAGGCTTATGTATACTTTTTGTTCATTTTAATTTTTGAACTAATATGATTCTTAAAACTATAGCATGTAAGGTTTAAATGGGCCTTTCATGTTATATCATTAAATTTAGTAATACTATTTCTCGGGCATTAGGTTTTAACTCTTATAAGAATATACATATTTTTTTCTGTTAATGTACAAATATTTTTCCGATGTGTTTTGGATGTTCCTTCTCTAATAAAAGGAGATACCATTTTGTTTTCGGTTGTACAAGAAAGAAGATCAAGCATTTTTCTTTTTTAAATTTAATAAGCCACATTAAAGAAGGAACGTTGCAATGCTACACGCTACATTAACGACGTCTCCAGAGTAACTGAATGACGGTTCATATAGAAATCGCAGGTAAGCGTCTCATACAACAACGCCCCCTATAGTTCGTTGCGATCGTGAATTGTTTTTCTATAAATATTTTTTTAGTTTGATTTGATGCACATATAATTTAATAGGATAGTATTTTTTATTTTCAAATTTAGTGGATAACAATTGTAAAAAATGAGTGAAAACCATCCCACGGACAATGCGACAGATTTAAGGTTATGTCAAGGTACGTCTCTTGTGAATATCAATTGATTGTTAGGTTTTCTCTTTTGAAATTACATTATGACGCATTCACATGCATTATTAATACAAATACATTTTCCATGGCGAGACTATGAGGCAACCACAAGCACTTCCACTGGTTCAAGAGGTCCACGAGGGAAAAATGCACAATATTACCGTTATTACAGAGCACTGAAGTGAGCGGAACAGGAAAAAGAGTCGTTGAATAGAACTAGTGATCCTTCTATGACTGCTGATTCTTCTACAATTAACATCACAGGTTACGAAGCTTAACTTCTTCCGCGCGGAGGGACTCTACGCACTATTTTTTTTTATATTGGTTCTTCATACACTTCTCTTTTTGATCCTTTTGTTTTAAGCTTTTTCTTCTTTTTTTTGCCACAGCAAAATGACTTTCTCTTCCCTGCTAGAACATTTTTCTAAATCTTCTTTCTCCTGATATTCGGTTTTATAAAAGGAGGGTTGTACCCTGTCATACCCCAATTTGCCGTGCGCCATCTTACCTCGAGAATAGATGTTATTGTAACGAAATTGAACCATGCTACTACTGGACTAAACCATCATTGTTTCTCAAGGTATGAATCTTTAGTAAAAGTACAATAATCTGAACCAAATAAAGTTTTTATGACTGTAATGACCAAAAAGGAAAGTTTAAAAACAAAAGAAAATTAGAAAGTGAAACAAACAAAAACCATATTATCAATATAAACACTATGAATTTTACAGCAACAACACAAATGAAGACTCTCTTTCAACTGATAAAGGTGGCATTGTATTAATTTTTTTAATTATCCATAAAATTACAACTTATGTATAATATTTATAGTTATAGGGTTTTTTTAAATTATTTTATAACAGTAAACATGCAAACGCCTCACTCCCATCATTTTAAAACCATTGCATAATCAATTTAAAACCCGTTTTTATATCTTTACTTTCTGGCTTATAAATTATTCAAAAAACAATAGAATCATCACAAATAAGCTTATGAATAATAACCATAAAAAGCTTACTTTAAAAAAGCAAAAAAACTTCAATCAGTTCTGTCAGTGTTTTTATGTTTTATGACTTGCAGTAGGATTTGCTTGATGATTGCGAATAAATAATTTATTTTTGTTCCATTTTTTTTTTTTTTTTTGCAGCTAAAGGCATTTCTACAGCTGAAGTTAAAGAAATTACCTTTTGCAACTTACATGGAAATAATTATTCTAGCAACTTGTTTTTTTTTTTTTAAAATCGAAGTGTATTGTCCAACCGTTACAGCTTGTTTCATAGCGTAGTGATACCGCTCTGCCAAGAAGGTTTTAGAAATCTCAGTTTTCTTTAAACTTTTCTTTAATGATTCAACAATGTTTTCAAAATTTATGTTTTAATGTTCATGTTTTCAAACAAGATTCTCACAGCGGGGAAATATTTAATTCTATGAAAACAGAATTACCTTTTAGGAGTAAAATTAAACACTGGTAACCTGTAATAATATTAAAAGTAAAATTGTCGAAAAGGAAGTAGCATAAAGCCGTCACACTTCCTCACTCTTAGAAAATTCCTTTCTCTTAACAAATAAATATCGAAAGAACATTTTTCGCAATTTATATATATCTATATTTAACGACTTACAACTTTCTTAACGAAACTAATTTTCCTAGTTAAAAAGTCTCGGAACAGTAGTAACTGGTCTTTGCAAACCAACCACACAAACCGTGTTGCTTCATTTTATTTTCTGTTCTTTTTTTGTGTTTGTAACAATTATTGATCAAATTTTTTTTCTTTTTGTTACAGCTTTTAAATGATTTATTAAACTTAATTTAACGACAAAATATATGTACTGAGGTTTTATTAGGATATAAGTCGAATATTATATCTTAGAAATTGCTTTCTAAGCAAAGTTCAGAATGATGTTTTAGCACTGATTCTTAAAGAGGCCCATTTTTAATGTACTGCTACTGCTTTCTTGGTTTCCCTTTTAATTCATTTTAAACACTACACCAATTATGAATCTATAAATCATTTATTACCGCAGTAGTTATTTAGGTACATATATATATATATATATATATATATATATATATATATATATATATATATATATATATATATAGATAGATAGATAGATAGATAGATAGATAGATAGATAGATAGATAGATAGATAGATAGATAGATAGATAGATAGATAGATAGATAGATAGATAGATAGATAGATTAATAACAACAATAAAGAGAGAATGAAGAATAAAAGAAAAGAGAAAATTACAAAGAAAAACTCGAAGTTTAAGATTTATGAAGTCTTATTGATTGCGCATGAGCTGCAAAGAAACATTGAGAAACATAAATTACATGAGAAGAAATAATCTTGTACTCAACTCACGCGATGACATCTTCAAAAATATGTCAAATTAATTGTAGCTCTGTACTTCTGTCATAATACTTATTCTACAGTCTATTTGTGCTTTAATTTGATATTTTGGTAATCTAGTAACTTAGTTGCGGAAATATTTTTTAATCATTTTTGCAAAATGTTCGTAAATATATGACGTCCATTCCTACGCTTTATGGCTATATTAATACAATATTAGAAAGCACTACTTCTAGGGGTATATTTATTCAAAGATTATATCTTTCCGTTGTTTTATTTTCTAACTTTAATTATTTTTTTTAAATTTTTAATAATTTCTATTTCTTTTACTCTTATTTCTTTAATTTCAATTCACACACAAAAATTTGTAAACATTTAAAAAAAAACTTAAAGGTACATGCCAAATAAAATTAATGAAAGTTTAAAGTTCGTAGTTGTTGTTGTTCCTATTACGCCTTGAACAAGCAAAGCTAGCCAGCCATTTGCCTTTGCGAATTAAGTCAGGAAGGTGTGCCTTTCGTTTGAAAAGAGACCACTGTAAAGGTGAAAATACATCCTAACTCAGAACCCCACGGAGCGATGGCGGATTCACTTATTCGTGAGACCACTTCCTCAATTTAGACATGGATGAAGGAGAAGGAAACTTTCTCCAGATCCCTGTACCACACGTATATGGCATGCGCTCAGTGGTTCTTAGCAGAGTCGAGGATCAAACTCCGGTTCCTGAAGACTGGAGTTCAATTCTTTAACCACTGGGCTACCACGGCGCTTTAAGAATCATTCAGTAATTAGATCGAAAAATTTACATGAACCCTTTTAAATATGAGCCAACGATGACTAAGTCAAGATAATTACTTAGTAATAAGCGGAACTTAACAAGCCTAACTTGCTACGTTCGAAAATCTTCAATCATCTTTAGGTTTTGCATTCTTTATCTTAATGTCAGGATGAAAAAATAAGTTTAATAATAACAATAATACTATTCGATGTAAAAGTTTTGAATCTATAGTATATATTTAATATTCTCAAATAACTATCTCTCTTTTCGAGATACTACGCTGTTTTGATACGACATATTAAAACTTTTACAGTATATGTTTATTAACCCTTCTTTTTACTTTCAACAGTGAAACTTGCTATTGAAGCTTCCACCTCTTCCCGACTTGCTAGAGCACTCAAAACTATGAAGGATTTTATACCAAGTGGTACATAGAGTTTCAGTCGTTTCCTGACAGTAACAAACCGAATTTTTTGTGATACTATCACCAACAAAATTGAAATTCATTCAAAATTGTGTTTGCTTACCTTCTAACTAGTATACTGTAACTCTAGTTTGAGCTGGAACCAAATACTGGTCAACAGTCCAAATTCAATCGTTTTTAGACTGCAATAAATAGAATTTAATTTCCATTTTAACAACAAATAGAACTTATCACCTTTCCATATTTCGATCATTTTTCAAGTAGCTTAAGAATTAATTGTTCAAATCTAGCTCTGCCTCTAATGAGGCCGAACTGCTCACTTCACCACCAAAGAAAAATTATAGTCAATCAAAATTTCGACAATTTTCGACATGCTGGAGAGCTCGAATTTCAACTGAATCTTTTTATCTGATTGCAATAAAAGCATAATTTCCAAAATATTGTAAACAAAATTCATTATTAAAGTCTCCAGCCTCTGTGCTTGATTGCACTAAATGTCATAATAGCTCTCAAAATATTTCCAATCTAGATTGTTCAATGGTGCAAATTATCTATTTTCCACCAAGACTATCCACCAAAAGACAATACGTGAATATTGTACCAATCGCTACCATGATAAAATTCTTGTTCACAGGCATCATTTTCCAGGCTGTCAAACAAACTGGCTTCTTAACTACAGACAAAAGTTTGTCTTCCAAAACTGTTGTACGGGATTTTTTCAAATGCATTGAAACCCAAACTTTTTCATAAATATCAACTGAATTTTCATATACTAAGGTTGCTGAAACTGTGATGATTAGAAAAGAAGTCAAAACAGGAAAAAACAGCATAAATGATGATAAAAACATAAACAATGTTCCATCATGAATATATGCAGTCATACCACAGAATGATACTACAGCACAATCTAGCATCGAGATCATCATCAAAAGTGATACATTCGAATCTATCATCAAGCCATCAGTTATAATGCATGTGTATAATGATATTATTTCCTCTTTATTACAATGATCTACAGGACTCAATTTACTCTTTACTTTTTCTAAAGCAAGGATAAGATGGCGGCTGACTGTATAGTAAAAAGCTGCAAACATGACTTGGTTAGAAAAAAACATTGGATCTATAATACAATTAATAACATGGATTGTGACTTTATAAACCGGTTGGTGCATTTTCATTCCAAATGTATAAACATCTTCATGTAATTCATTAAAAAAGATGCTTAAAAAGTTTAATGCGAATATATTACCAAAACAAATTAGTAGCCAAACCTTCAGGAGTAATGTCTCCAAGTTTCTGTATGACAGTTCGTAAAGCTCAAAGCGATGCATCAAGTATTTGGCAAGCCTATAAAGTTTGTGAAAACGAATACAAAGTAACCACCTCATAAAAAATGCGATCAAAGATATTAATAAAATGTTATTACCGTATGAATCATTGTGTTTTTTTTTATAAACTAAAATGGTGGTAAGAAAATATATTGTTGAAAGTATGTTTAATAGTAATAAAATCCAATAATACTTCAGGGGTTCTTTGGTTCGATTGAAAACATCAAATATTCCATAAAGCTTAAATAGTTTCAATATTTCCAAGCAAGAATTATTCCTTTTTCTAACTTTCACTTTTGTGGCCATGGTGGTTAAAGTAAATAAAATTTTTAACACATATAGTAAATCTTAGTATGTATTTTGAAGAAGAATTACTACAACTCACAAAAACCAAGTTTATGAACTTCAAACCCTCATAACTTGGCCAATCTATGCATCTTAACTTCAATTATATATCTACTACATTATAGCTTCTTAGCACAAAAAAGTGATAACGTGATTTCATTTCTGAGAAAGCAATTAAAAATAATTTTAATTATGCGTGAAAATGTTCGTATTTCAAATCTTATCATATTGTGGAAATAATTTTATTAGTATTGTGATAGCGTATCGATAGTTATAAAATATTTATTTAAACTCGATATCTGGAATAAGAGTAGCATAACTATAGCAACTATAAAGCAATATTTCAAACAAGGCTGATACATGAAATAAATTAATTGCAAGTACATGTTATTTTCAAATTGATTTGTTTACTAGTTACAACTCTTTTTTTCTGAATGAAAATAAATTTTAAAATTACATTGTCTTAATTTAATGTAATCTATTTCTCTTATACCTTCATGTATAATTCATAAGAATAAATTGCAAACAAAATTGGCTATGTTTTTTAAGAAAAAAATTCTATTATTTCATTCTATTAAAATCTGATAATTTGGGAAATAATAATACCTCCGTTACAGAAGTATTATTATTTTACAAATTATCAAATTATAAAGAATTTTTGACTATAATACCAACTTTACGTTGGAAGAGGATAATTTCAAAGCCAAACTTTTTCACAATAACTTTCCAACTAATTTTGTTAATAGTCTTTTGGTTCAATTTCAAATTATATTATGATGTGAACGTGGACTTGGATTTAGTTTGGTTATGCATTGATTACAGATTTAAAATAAAATTTCGGTTTTGTATTTCCATTATCTTTGAGCTCATATGTTTTTATTGCTTGTGTAGAGTCCAGCCAATGAAAACAAGGCTTACAGCTTT
This sequence comes from Parasteatoda tepidariorum, assembly GCF_982258835.1. NCBI lineage: Eukaryota > Metazoa > Arthropoda > Arachnida > Araneae > Theridiidae > Parasteatoda > Parasteatoda tepidariorum. The sequence continues at coordinate 37,374,750 of NC_141755.1, forward strand.
TGCTGTTTGCCACGTTGTTGTTACGAAACCCTATACTTGTATGTATGTAATTTTGTTGTTAATTATATAATATATATATATATATATATATATACATATATATATATATATATATATATATATATATATATATATATATATATATATATATATATATATATATATATATATATATATGTAGTAGTAGTAGCAGTATAAATATATATATATATATATATATATATATATATATATATATATATATATATATATATATATATATATATATATATATAAAATATATATATATATATATATATATATATATATATATATATATATATATATATATATATATATATATATATATATATATATACATATATTTATACTGCTACTACTACTACTGGCAATTAAAGTTGCTTCAGCAGTGAAGGAATGCTGATTACAGTATGATATTTATTATGTAAATACATGATGGTAGAAAAAGCAGAAAGTTAAATTTACAAGAAATTAGGCAGTATATTTCCTCAAAAATTATCACCTCTCTGGCATAAATAACAGCCTTTCTCCACCATAATAAGTAATCAAACCAAGATTTTACATCATTTTTGGGAATCTCGTTCAACACCATTTAAAAACTGAGCTGCATTTCATTGAAAATAGTAATCGGTGAGGAGTGATGAGTCGGCTGCTTGGCAATCATTAACCAAGGAATATACATAGGGGAAGAAGCTTAACTTTTATTGACATAATGTAAGCCAGTCCCCTAAGGTCAGGTGTGGTCCCTGTGTATAAAGGAAAAAACGACATTTAGGAGCACAACAACTGAGGTTCTTGAAACGGATTTGCATCCTCTTCTCCTCCAAACCAATAGTGGGATTGGGATGAAGAAGAAAAATTTTCACTTTGCACTGCTGATAAACAGTACTTTACTGTTAATTAAGATATTTCTCTGAAAATACTTTTATATCATCCATGTTAATTAAATCAGCTAACGCATTTTGACATAGAAAGAAAGAATAAAATGGCACTTGGCGGGAAGCAACGTACCCAACCTTGCATATAAAGTTGTCCAACAACCGGGTGACAGCTTCTTTTGCGCATGCGCTGGATCTTATTTCAACTGACGCTTTACTAAATCCGACTATGTTGCTCACCCTGTAAGTAGTTTTCCTAATATAGAATACCACACCGAGCAGTTCCTCGCTTTTATTTCGTATTCGAGGATCTGAACTTCTTCTTTCTACATTCTTTGCATTAACTACCCGTTTCCAGTTGCTCAGATATCAGAAAAACGTGCTTGTACCGGTAACAAGTTGACATATCAAGACAATACGGGCAATCTGTAGGCGTGCACAAACTTGCTCTTAAATTGTCACGTTAACGTAACGATACAGGTCTAAACGTTCCTGAAATGTAACAGATGACATTAGAAATATGAGGATACCATTTGGACAATGTCAAATGCAAGTTGATAGCATGCGCTCTTTATCTTGCCACCAAATAAGGATGTAGCAATCGTGGCTCTTAACGCAAACGTGATATTGGTCAATAAAAGTGCCGCCATTCATAGATCCAGGTTAGAGTGATTTTGCTTATGATGCAGCGTCGAGGATAGCAGAAGCCTTCATTTTCTACACTAGCGGTTTGTACTACTGCAATCGTTGTCAAACTTTAGAAGCACAATCTTGCTTTGCAAATGACTACATTTCCATACTCCTAAATGTGGTTGTGCGATACCTATTAACCAGGTGGGGAGGATGTCTTCCTTCCTGTCTATTTGAGATAAGGAAGAGCATTTAAATCTAGTCCGATGTTCCGAATGACCACCATTAACCTATCGGTTCAATATTCTGTGGACATTTAAATGATATTAGCCAACATGAGCGTTATTAAACTAGCACGATAAACCATGACCCCAGTAGTCTATAATCTTTTTTTAACGGAAGTCAAACCTGTACTGGTAGGCTTTTCTTCTGCTTACCGTCTGCGCTACAACTATTTTTAAGCGAAAAATAACGTTCAACTGCAAAATAAGTATGAAAAAATTGCTGTTGAACCTCAGCTTTCGGATACGTTATAGTTGTCACCACTACCACCTACTTTACATGAAAGTACTGAAGATCTAATCATTTGCATAACGTATTTTTTTTCATCTGCTATGAAAATTTTAAGAGTGAAGCGTGGCATCTTCCTGGTGTAACTTTTTAATGTCCCCTAAGAGTTCTTTTAAAACGAAACAAAAGACGATTACCATGCTAATTTCAATACTTAAAATTCAATTAAATCATTAAGGAATATATTTTTGTCTTAAAACATTTAATACTTTTTTCCCAATTATTCCAATTAAATTTAAATTACTTAGTATTCAGGGATTTATTTAAATAAATAATTCCAGCTTAACAGAAAAGTTTGAATTAATCGGACAATCTAGGGCGCAGTTTTTTATTTTCATTCAAGAAAGCCTCAATAAAAATATAAAAAAATAATGACTTTTATGAAGAATCAATTGATGATTAGAAGACTCCTTGAAATATAAATCAAAGGACTTTCTGTTAAAAGTCTTTCTTTGATATCGAAAGTATCTTCCCAATACACTATCGTCTACCCCACAGTATAGTACTGTTACCAGAAATAAAATCAGAAGAGCCCTGAGATCAAAAGAATACAGTGAGAGCTCTTCAATTCCAAGAAAACAAAAGAAGACGCTCACAAGAGTATGTCATTAAAATTTAATGATTGGACTTCCCAATTAATCTCATTTTACGTTGTAGGACGAAAAGAAAAATAATAACTACAAAGATGTAGAATTGTGCATAATAACCTCTTTTTAATCATAAAAATGCTGGTTTTGGAATACCCTTAATGCGTAAGATGAGTACTGTAGAATGTTTTAATAGGATTATTGTAAGTTGTGTGTGCTTTGAGATCAACAGGCCAAAGTTTTGATAAAAGTGAGTGAAGTTAAAATAAAAATATATATGTATAACTTTCAGTCATACTTGATTTTCGATAACCTATCCGCTTTGTGTGGGGAGCTTTTTATGAAAGAAATTAAAGACATATACATTCGAGTTGTTTTTCGTAAATTTATATTTGATTCAGTGTAAATATTTTCAAGTCTGAGTTTCTTGAATTAGTACGACAATGAGCCGATTTTTATCGATCAGGTGGGAGGTTTTAGAAAAGATAACGAAGGTTATGCTTTAGCCTTTCATTTTTGTTTATTAAAGTCAGTTTAAATAACTTTAACTAACGCAACACACCACACGTGAATTTTTCAATCATGCAGGGACTTCTTAAATGTTCATCTTGTTTTGCTAGAATTCATTCAATAAAAGCAAAACGCTGTAAATCATCTTCCTCATCTTTGTTGGTTAAAAAATATTAAAAATTATCCTTAACTAAAATAATTTAAGTAATAAATTAAAATGATGGTTATAAAACGATTGTTAATTATTTTTAACCATAAAGATATTGATCGAAAATGTATCACACTCTCAAAAATGAATCTCTCCTTTTTGATGATTCAAATATCCTTGAGTTGTTTTCAATTACTATTCGCAACCATTTCATTGTAAAATTATGTGCTTTTCGACGAAACGTGAACTGTCAAATACTTGAAGAAACTGCTTCCTCAGTCGAGTTTCAAATTAATGCATTGTGCAACTTTATATGTAGGTAAATAATTTCAATTGTTGGTAATACTATTCCCTCTTGGGTGAATAATATTGCAATGTTGCGTTAAATTTTAACAGAAAACTATGTGGGTAGATATACGTCAATAAAAAACTCACCGTAGCATTCTTTTCATAAAATATGTTCTTTAACTTTTTTTTATCTAACTTAAATATCTTTTATTCTATAAAATAGGTAAATACAGGTTCCAATATATTCTTCAACTTTTTTTCATCTAACTTAAAATCCCTTTGTTCTGTAAAATAGGAAAATACAGGTTCTTATACGTTCTTAAATATTCTTTATCTAACTTAAAATCCCTTTGTCCCGTAAAGTATGCAAATACAAGTTCTTATATGCTCTTCAACTTTTTTATCCAACTTAAAAAAACCCTTGTCCTGCAAAATAAATAAATACAAGCTCCAATATGTTCTTCAATTTTTTTTTTAAACTTAAAAACTATTTGTCCTTATCATCATATTTATCTCATTTCATATTGCATCCCCTAATAAATTTTGCTTAAACAATATGCATTAAGCCTAATTCTTATACACATACAATGAAACTCTTATACTGAAGCAAGTAAAGATTGTATACTTTCTTTGATATTGAATAATGTTCATTCAGGCATTTTTAAGAAAACCGGGTCCTGTGAAAACGAATCAAAACTTAAAAACTATTTGTCCTTATCATCATATTTATCTCATTTAATATTGCATCCCTTAATAAATTTTGCTTAAACAATATGCATTAAACCTAATTCTTATACACATACAATGAAACTCTTATACTGAAGCAAGTAAAGATTGTATACTTTCTTTGATATTGAATAATGTTCATTAAGGCATTTTTAAGAAAACCGGGTGCTGTGAAAACGAATCAATTTTCTTTAAATTAGAGTAGCCATTTTTTCATATCCACTATCTTCTTCAAAGCTAATTATTCTCTATGCAACTTTAAATCTTGTAATACTATGAAACATGAATATATCTCCAAAGAAAAGAGAAATTTATTTTATTTATTTTTCGTGTGGTTCAGATATTACTGTTTTTATAATCGAATTACACCAAGAAGTTTCCGTCATTAGTATTTATCACATAAAATTTTCAAAATGAGGCTAATGGATTTATAACATAAATAAAGACATATTGATTTAAAAGCGTGTGAAAACGAATAAATTTTCGTAAAATTAGAGTAGCCATTTTTCCATATCCACTATCTTCTTCAAAGCTAATTATTCTCTAAGCAACTTCAAATCTTGTAATACTATGAAGCATCAATGTATCTCGAAAGAAAAAGAAAAATTTATTTTATTTACTTTTCGTGTGGTTCAGATATTAATGTTTTTATAATCTAATTACACCATAAAGTTTGTGTCATTAGTATTTATCACATAAAATGTTCAAAATGAGGCTAATGGATTAATAAAATAAATAAAGACATATTGATTTAAAAAAGTGTGAAAACGAATAAATTTTTGTAAAATTAGAGTAGCCATTTTTCCATATCCATTATCTTCTTCCAAGCTAATTATTCTCTAAGAAACTTAGAATCTTGTTACGCTATGAAGCAATGTATCTCAAACGAAAAACAGCAAAATATTTTATTTTTCATGTATTTCAAATATTAATATTTTTACAATCTCAATATACCATGAAATTAGTGTTCATTAGTATAAATGACGCAAATGGATTTATAAAATAAATAAAAACATATTGATTTGAAAGATAAACATGCATCTTTGTATCATTAACAGTTACACAAAAAGATAAATAGATGCATTATAAGCATGACATATTCGTTTTAATGTAATTGCTTTATAAATTATTCATATATTTCTCTAATCACGCCACCTTACGCGAAAATCATAGAAATAGCAAACTGAACTCAATAAATAAATTAAAGAGAAACGCAATAGCTTATAAACTTTTACGTTATTAGTGCTATCTATCAAAAGTCTGCTATTCAAAAAACATTGTATATTCAAGCAGTTTAGCTGGTTTATTAAGTAATTAATTCATGTTTTTAATCTTTCGTGAAAGATGGTAAACGAAAAAAAGGTATAAATGAATATCGGGCAGGTTTTGAATTTCAGTTAAATCTAAATGTGTCCGAATAGCCAAATATTTAATTATAAATGTGTGATGAAACGAATGTCAATCTTGGATTTACAAGCATTCACTTTAAACAAAAAATTTTTAAAAATTTAAATACTATATCAATGACAGTATTAATAAAAATTAAATCAAATAATATTTGTTTCCTAAAGAATTTTGTCTTAAGACTAGAAATAAGAAAAGTTTAGAAAAGTATGAGTGGGTGGACGGAGCAGAATGGCTCTTAAAAATTTCTTTAAGGTATCCGAACACGTTCGGAGGATTTTTTAAAAAATATTAAGTTTCAGAACACTTTAATTATGTTTTTATATTTATTATATGTAAAAACTAATATTAAATAAGAGAAATTAGACATTTATATTATATTTTGTTTTTAAAAGCTAAATAACAAGAAAAAAATGATGTTTTTTTCATAAAACTTGTGAAAGGATATACTTCACCAAAATTATTGTATCAAAAAAGTGTTATTATCAAAATAAAGAGCTGAATTTTGTCTAGTGATTTGACTACAATCATAAAAATATTTGGAAAATTAAATTTTTTATAGAGAATTGAAAACTTTTTATGAGATTTTTGTCAAATTTTTTACGCCGTATTTCGCATTTTAGACCAATAATAAAAAACTATTAAGTATTTTTAATCAATTGTAGCACAAGCACTAGAAAACATTATACATAATACACATACAAATTTTTATTGAAATATATCAACCACTTTTTTAATAATGAATTTTGAAAGTTACTATTTTTGCGTGAAATTACATTCTGAGAAAAAGGCATTTAAAGTATAAATTATATCATTTCTATTTTAAAAATGCTTCAATACTTCTAAAATTCTCCCGATTTGTATGTGATACCTTCCTTTTTCTCAATTTTACAAATTTTTTGTTTTTTTGCAACCCTATTTTTTTCTGACAATTTTTACATTAGTTAATCAATGGCGTTGAGACTCATACACACGCTCAAAATCAAGTTCTGTAAAACCTTTTAAAGTTTTATAGCCACGGCTGACTCTAACTATGTCGAGTATGCTTTTCAGTCCCAGAAAACCTTTATTAAACTGAATAACAGCCAAATACACACCAAATTGTAATGTTTGCAATTCAACGAACACCTCCTTAGGGACAAATTTCCAAATAATGCCATTAAAGCTACTAATATAAATGATAAATTGAGAGGTTCATTTCTAACAACATTAAAATAATAATTATTTAAATTAAAGAAAGATAATTATCCCAAAATAAAGATAAATATAACTGTTTTTGTCCCACTTCCGGTTTCGGAATGCTATTTTCGGTTTTATTTTTTAGTCATCGACTAATATTCTTTTAATCATAACTTTTGTTCTAATTGACGCACAGTTAAAATTTAAACTATTTTGAAAACTAGAATAAACGGAGATTCGTAATATAAAATGAAAAAAATTTGTCATTTTAGGCTAAAATTCACTTTTTCAACGTGTACGGATACCTTAATACTGTTAGTAATATTTTTCAGACAAATCAAAATGCTGCAAACAAACAAACAAAATTTTTATTGATAATAAAGTCACGTTGTGGCTGAAAGGTCTTAAGAGATTTTCATGGTCTTCCTCTTTATGTAATTAACATGCACTGTAAAAAATTGATACTCAAATTTTGCGAAATTTTCTTCGCTCCTGATGAAACCGCTTCCTGGTATATCCTCCGCGCGAACATTTCGTCAAAGTAAAAAAATATTTCGTTTTTTGTTATTCTGGTTTCGTCAAATTAAGAATTAATTTCGTAAATGTAAGGTGGTGAAAGAGCGATGAGCTTTCAAGTTGAGAAAACATTTTCGTCACACATTTGAAAATTCGTGTTTCGTCAAAAAATATGTGATTTCCAAAATTAACGGTTCTATAATTAATAAATGGTTCCATAATAAACGAAATACAATTCATGAATTTGTGAATAGTCGGAAGTGTGAGTTTTATTTCCGAGATTGAAGAGGGCAGTAATTGACAATATACTTGTGCTCGTGCTTAGAGCCAAATCATTGCGAAAATCGCATGGATGAGATTATCACAAGTTTATTTCGTCAATGATATTCATTTCAGTGTCAAATAAAAGTGGGAAAAGTTGTAGTATTGTGATGCTTGGGTAACCAAGAAGGATTTTAAAAGCATCAGTGCCATTAATCTTCAAGAATTGTGATTATGATTGTGACAAATCTTTTCTTACTCATTAATATTCAAGAAGCTACTCATGATCAAGTGTTTTCAAATGATATTTATCCTCCTTCTAAAATGTGTTTTGAGAAATCTAATAAAGTAAAGTCACCAGAAAGGGCAAAAATGAAGTTACGTACTAAGTACCAGTTTACGGGAAAATTTATAGCAAGACAAAATCAAAAAAAGGTGCATGCATTATTATATCACTTTATTCATCAAAACTGGTTATAAAAAAGTAACAGTAACATCTCCAGTGCTTATTTTTGTAAATTGCACACTGCTAAAAAAAAAGATCACCTAATCATAATGTTCAGGTACTTTTCGGTTGGCTAGGCGAAAATCTCGCTAACTATTTTTTTGGCGACTTTTATCTTTATTTTTTAAAAATTTATATATATGGGTCATTCTCACGAAAACTGTCATTTTTTAGTTCATAAAAACCCAAAAAAGTAAGTGAATAAAAAGCTCTGAAACTTTTTATATTAATAGAAATATGTAATGGCATTAAAAAGAAAGTATATATCCTATAAATTATACTTAATATTTAAATAAATTAATTAATTGCACTGTTTAAAAAGTGAGGGAATGACGCTAATAGTGAGAGAATGATATTTTATTTTAATATATGCTTTTCTCTAAGTTACAGCTACCTCAAGTTTGAAAATGATAACATACTAAGTATATCTAACATTTATTATAATTTAGTTTTATATACTCAAAAGTTTTTAAAGGTTTGAGAAATAAAATTGGCTGGCACGATTGAACAAAAAAAATTTAATAATATACTCATCTTGAATCATTCCCTCACTTCAGGATCATTCCCTCACTTTATACACTAGTGAGGGAATGACAAATTTATTAAAATTTAAGAATAACAGTTACGCCTAATTAATTTCTGAAATCAATCACATACAATTATATTCATACAAGAAAGCAACATATAACTATCCACTTTCTCGATGAAGTTGTATTTTATTTTACTCTAAAAAACGACATGAGGGAATGACAAATGTAAAAAAATTTTCCAGGTTTGATTCATTCAAATTTATTCCACAGCGAAGCTTCTTTAAGTTGAAGATGGAAACATACTGCAATTTTGTTCTATGATGCCAGTTGTTAACTGCTGAAGTTTTTATTAAAATATTTTTATTCTAAGATGATTGCAGGTGATAAGAACATTGTTGTGAGGGAATGACGCGAAACACTGGGGACAAAGTTTAAAATAGTGCTGTGTTAATATTTTTATCGGAAATCTAAATTTAAAATTAATTTTCGGAATTCTATGTTTCAATATTCTGAAATAAAATACACGAATTTGTAAATTTTTTTATTTTTATTTCAGAAACAATTTTTTTTTTAAATTAACAGTGGGGACAAGTGAGGGAATGGCATATTGGTATATTTCAATTACCTAAAATAAATAAAAAATAAAAATTGATAATTTTAGTTTCATTCTTTTGTTAGCCTGCATTCTGAAGGTCACTTTCCCCGAAATTTTTTTTTTCGTAAGTTGTAAAACAAACATAAAATATACTGGGGACATGAAAATGACTGTTTTTGTGAGAATGACCCATATATATATATATATATATATATATATATATATATATATATATATATATATATATATATATATATATATATATATATATATATATATATATACAACAAAAGAATGAAAATAAAATTATCAATTTTTATTTTTTATTTATTTTAGGTAATTAAAATATACCAATATGTCATTCCCTCACTTGTCCCCACTGTTAATTTTTAAAAAAAATTGTTTCTGAAATAAAAATAAAAAAATTTACAAATTCGTGTTTTTTATTTCAGAATATTGAAATATAGAATTCCGAAAATCAATTTTAAATTTAGATTTCTGATAAAAAATATTAACACAGCACTATTTTAAACTTTGTGCCCAGTGTTTCGCGTCATTCCCTCACAACAATGTTCTTATCACCTGCAATCATCTTAGAATAAAAATATTTTAATAAAAACTATATATATATATATATATATATATATATATATATAATAAATAAATACAGAAAATACGAAGGAAGTTAAGAAAAACAATAAGTTTCGTTTATTGCGCTCAAGCAGCAAGTAAACAGAACTCATTAGATAAGTTCAAAATGAAGAATAAAACAAAGAAAAATTATAGACATATAAAAAAAGGGGGGGGATAATAAGTAAAAAAATAACAAACATCAGTTCTTTTTGAAAAAAAAAAGAAAAAAGGATTAAATTTTATTTAAAAAACCGGAAAAAATACCAGAAAAAAAAAGATATGTTTAAAGATATGTTAAAAGATTGTTTAAAGATATCAAATAGATTCTCTTTACCTTTAGGTATGCTAACAGAATGGAAATGGGGAGTTTATTATCACTTTAAAAACCTTATTTTCAATAATAAGGATAATTTAAATAAGAATAACAATTCAACAATTTTTTCCTAATATTGTTCAATCAATTAAGCAACTTCCAAAAAATTTTGTAATTACTCCCATAGACAAAGCTAATTATGCTATATTCAATAAAAAAATTTATGCTGAACTTTTACGGAATCAAATAATAGTAAAATAGAATAGGAATGCGGAATTAAAAAATAGTAAAAATTTTGAACTTAGTAATTTCAATAATAATATTGTCATTAAAATATTTTTAGCTTTTTTGCAAGAGATTAAAAATTAATATTAGCAATATACAATTTCCTTACTTAATTATCAGTACTAAATTTCATAAAATTCCAGTAAAATTTAAAACTATCACATGTGGGTCTAATACTTATTTAACTAAACCTGGCACCGTTTTCTCTAACTACTTAAATAAGATTATTAACAATATTACTAAAGAAGGTTTCTCTTGGATTATCACTAATAATCAACCGATTTTAGATTTCATTAAACATAATAAAATTAATTCCTTCTAGACATAATAAAATTAATTACGACTTTTGATTTCCAGGATCTTTTCAATAGCATTCCCCTTTCTAAACTAAAAGATGTCCTTTTGAATTATTACTATGATTTTAAAAATATCCTTTGTTGCGATTTTGTTTATTGGGAAACTCTAATTAATTTTTGTCTTTATAGTAATTATCTTTACACTAGAAAGGATATTTTTCTTCAAATTAATGGAATACCACAAGGATCTAATTATTCATCTCTCTTAGCTAACTTATTTTCGCATTATTATGAAAAAAATTATCTACTCTTAGTATTAAATTTGTTTTTAGATATACTGATGACTTAATTATCTTTAATTTCCAAGATTTTACTCTTTTATTGAATGATATATACCCTGAGGAATTAATCTTACTTCGTAATCATGATGATAATATTAATTTAAATTTTTTGGATTTGGGTATTATAAAAGTTGAAAATATCTGCTTTGTTGATTTATGCGATAAAAGAAATGATTTTAATTTTAATATTAATAAACTAATTACTTGGAATTCTAATGTTTCTAGGAGCATCTATTTAAATACCACTTTTAATGAAATGAACAGAATTAAAAGAATTTGTAGTAATATTTATTTATCCGAAAAACAAATCGGCAAACTCTTTCAAAATTTGACAAAAAAACAATGGATACCCAACTAAAGTAATAAAATTTTATATAAAATCATTGAAATAATCGAATATTTTTGTGGATAATTTTTATAATTTTCCCGTGTGCAAATCCATTTCGGGTAAATCCATTGCCAAAATTATTTACTAAATAATTTCTTTGTTAATTTGTATAATTTTTCCATGTGCAAATCTATTTCGGGCAAATCCGTGGTTAAAATTATTTACGAAAAATTCCTTTACTAAATAATTTCCTTTGTTTATCTATACAATTTTTCCATGTGCAAATCCGTGGGTAAAATTGTTTGCTAAAAATTTCTTTATTAATTTATAAAATTTTTCCATGTCCAAATCCATTTCGGGCAAATCCGTGGCTAAAATTATGTACTAAAATTTTTTTCTTTGTTAATTTTTTCATGTGCAAATCCATTTCGTTGATAACTAACAAATCAATGCACAGAATAACAAATCACTTCAGCAGTGCAGTAAGAATGACACTTTAAAACCCTCTTGTTACACTCAATTTGCGCTTTTGTTTTCATATTTTGTAATCTGGCAATCTTTCTGCGAAAACATTTTTAAATCATTCTTGAAAAATTTCCCGTCCATGTAAGTTGATCTGACTTCGCTACTCGCTTTATAGTCCATTTTTATACTGTTTTTTCTTTTTCTTTTATTTTATTTTCTGTTTTTACATGTTATTTTTACTTATTTTTATTTTTTGTGTTCTTTTTTATCTGCTGTAATTTTTATAAAAAAAATTTTTGAGTGCTCCTCACAATATTGTATTAATATATTTTGCTTTGGCTTTATTGATACAATATCAGGTAGCACTCTGTTTTGCGGATATAATTGTGTGGGCTGATGAAAAGATTATATCTTTTTTTCCGGTTTTTTGAATAAAATTTCATCCTTTTTTTTTCTTTTTTTTTAAACTGTTGTTTGTTATTCTTTTACTTATTATTCCCCCCCTTTTTTTTCATATGTCTACAATTTTTCTTTGTTTTATTCTTCATTTTGAACTTATATATATATTTATAATGGTTTTGCAAATTGATATTTTGTATTTCATCAAAAAAAAATAAAGTACTTATAAAAAAAGGAAATAGTTTATTTCAAATAAAAAAAATGTTGTACAAATATTTCTTGCAACCTTAACAATGAAACACGCATAGCTTTGATGAGTTTTAAGATGACTTTGTTTTAACTTGTTCAGTTTGTTGTGAAATTGGGTACTTCATTTGGAAGAGGTTTTCTTTTGTAAGTACTATGCGTTGCCAAGAATACAATCAAAAGCGAAAATACAAGAATCAATAAACCAATTAAGTTTCCAATAATGCCTTGAGCATGAAGTTTCGAATAGCCCCTGTAAAAACAAAATGTATCAAAATTTTATTAGTTTATCATACGAAAATTTTTCGTCTTGTAACATTTAATTTGCTCATTATATTAATCTGTACTGAAACAAAAAAACAACAGTTTAAATATTTCAGAATTGTTCAAAATCATTGATTAAAATATATTTTAAAAAACTATGACAATATTGATAATCGATATTGTAATCAAGACCTTACAAATTATAAATACGTTTGTTAACTTACCCACGATAGAGGCTAAAATTATTCTGGGATTTAGAATCAAGTGAGTACTTGCACTTCAAGAAGAAATTCACGGATACCCACTCATGTGAACAGTGACGTCAGTGCCAGCTGATCGTTTATAAGCGTATTAAAGTTGAGCTAAGTTTCTCCATATAAGTTAGAATGTTAATTAATGTGAAGTTAATTAAATACAGTGCGTATCGCACATCGAATTCCTTGAAATATAATTCTTTCTCGCCTACGTCATTTACTTAACTTAGATTTATTAATGGTTCATATATTTTATTGTAGCCATGATATATTTTTGGTTTGTGTAGATGGCAACTCCGATGCATAATTAATTTGTTTATATTCTATATGACTTCGTGTCTGTCTTTGTGTTAAGTAAAAAATATATAGTGAAAAAATTGAAATATTTGTGAAAAAATCTTTTTGAAAACATATAAAATGTGCCACTCAAGAAATTAATACTAGGCGGGCTCAGCTTTCTCGAAATAGAATGGAAATAACAGTTGCTAACGTAAACAAATGCCACGCTTCAGCAACCAATCAGAATCGAGATACCCAAACTACTTCACTTGCAGGCATCTCATTAAATCAATTTTTAAATTTAGGCCAATTTAAAATACCTTTTAATTTTTTTAACGTTTAAATCACTAGTACTTTGGATTCCAACTCGATTGCAAGTGTACTTAAAATTTCGAACATGCTAGCAAAAAGCGTTACTTTATTCCTCTTATAACAAACATAAACAAATAACTTTCAGTTTCCAGCAAAAATTAAAGTAGCTAATTTTAATTTCACTATCTCAATTATTGACAATGATACGTTATTTCCTTATCGATTTCAAAATTCTACAATTCACGTGATATTTTTAAGACAATTTTAGACTCCATTTTTCCTGTAATTGAGTAAAAACTTTTCCATGTACAATTTTCCTATTAACAATGGAGTGTGATAAGGTTATGTAATTTTCTACCCTGAAGCACAGCAGTTGATAGAAAAGTTAAGCCAGTCCAATGTCTTGGTCAGGTTGTAATTTTCTCAGTTTAGTGAATAATTTAAACTTATAAAAAGTTGTTCGTGTGAATTCATATATTTAAATGAAAATCGTTATATAACTTTCGATACGAATTGATTAAAATAAAATAAAATATTTTCACTAAAAATCAAGCAATCAATCTATCAAACAAATCTATCACTAAAATATTTTTAGCAAATCGCTAGGAAACCTACTAGGATCCGCTATTCATCTACTCATGAATGATGAAAAAATAGAGAAAATTTTAAAACAGTTTTGATTCAATAACTGAAATTTTATAGCCATTGTTGAATAGCCGACACAATTACGAGTTTATGACTTTCAATGTTCAACTCCATATCCTAGTAATTCTCAACCCAATCCAGGAGACAAGGGAACTCCTGAATCAAGTATTGGGAGTAATTTGTCTTCATGGAGGCCTTTTTGATTAATCCGCATTTGCGTTATATGGAGAAGAAAACCACGAAAATCCCTCAGTTAGTCCGACTGCAAGGAGACTCACATCCATGCTCTGTTTATCACAGAGGATTTTTTACGTCGGTGCAAGCGGGGCGCGGAATTCGTTTCGACCTGCCATTGCTGGGATTTCAACCTGCGTTACCTCATTGAGAGTCGAACGCTCTATCTCCTGAGCCACCACACCACGGCTTATCACTAATTGAAATTACCAAAATTTTTTAAAATGTGTATTTCAAATTTATAAAAAGCGTATTATAAATAAAAAAACTAACAAAAATTTTATAATAATCTACAATCATTTTAAGATAAATTACCATATCAATCAACACTAATAATTATGATTTAAGAGCTTTGGACACCAGGTAGCCGACTAGTTTCGACAACTTTATTTTTTAAATAGTAATATAAAATTTTAAGAAACTTGCTTATTTATTATGTGTAAAAACGTATAAAACTAGGTAAAAAAATTCTGATTTTTATTATTATTACATTAAATAGCCATTTTTATGTAAAAATAAGGTATTTTTTAGCATATACGCTAAACACTGTAAAAACATTTCTATCACCTAATACAAAAAATCCATTGAGGATTTTATTTAGAAAACTATCAACTATGTTTTGGACTATTATCTAAAAAGCAAGTTCATATACTACTTATTAGGGGTCAATGTAGTTAAAAAAAAAAAGCAAACTTTTAAAAATTTCCGCACTTGCCTTTACGAGAAAAAAATGCATAAAAAATTAAATTCTACTGTTTTCCCTTAGTCTGTTGTTCAAAACATGTGCGCTATAATCATAAACATTCATGAAAAATCGTAAACAGTTATTTTGAAAGCAACATGAGATATCGTATTTAAGGTGATGTAAAATGTTAAAAAATTTGATTTTGATATAAACGCATTTAAAACTTATAATCACCAGTTTTATCACCTTACACAAAAACTACTATAACTTTCTGAATAATAAGAGTGCAAACAAAAGTAAAGTATTTTTAGAAAGCTAAGAGTATAGGAATCCTAAATTTATAATAAACTCATTTTCAAAATGTTTGCCCAAACTCGTATTTTTAAGCTAGTCAGATACCAAAGCCTCTAATCACACACTTTGATTGCCCCAGAAATGTCATATTTGTTCTGATGAAATTTATTATCGGTAAAAGAAAAACTAACCTCTACAATCAAAGAATACAATGACACTCAAAAATACTCACAAAAAGAGACATCATCATAGATTGTCAGTTTTTACCGCAAGCATTTTAGGACTTGTTTTGTTGCCACTTTTGAATCTATTACGGGAAATGCTTAACGAAACTGAAACACCAGAACTAACTAACAGTTTACCGTTTTCTGGACATGTGATAATGTCCGAAACTTCTAACTTTTTTTCCCTGATTGAAACACCCATGGACAAAAAGAACTTTCAAATAATAAAACATTGCTACTTACGAGGTCCAAAGTAGTTTTTCTGTAAGACCCATTCCAGCAGCTGCAACAGACATAACGAAAATTCCCACTCCGAAAAACAAATGAAAAGGCATAATTTTTGCACGCCAGTTAGCTGGTAATCCAGGATACAAAAATACCACGAAGCCTCCAATGTACTGAAAATAGAGATTTAAATGACATTAAGAAATATGGACATTAAATGTTACATTATAGCTCTTAGACTATGTTGATATTTGATAATTTTAGTGAAATATAAAAATAAGTTGTATCCCTTCTACCAAATATCAGGAAAGTGACCGTTAATATAAAAAAAAAACTATTTAAGAAAAAAGATTTGCTAAGTTCTGCTTAAAAAAATAAGTTAGTTTTTTTTTTTTTTTTTTCCAAATTTTAATATTAGGAATAGGTGGCGCTGCTGACAGGAAAGCCGAAAAGCTATGTTTTATGCTGCATGCCCAACCACTCCAACTGAAATATTTGCCCTCAGATTACACATGTAGTTTCTGCAAATGGTGTTCATTTTGAAAACATTGTTTTATATTTTTAATCATCTATCAGTGTCATTTGTTCAGTAATTTTAAGCTAGATTGTTAACCTCTATTTACATGTCTTATAACAATAGAAAAAAGGACTGCTTTGTTGAATAAGGATGATGAGTATCAGTAATGCTTGTATAGACATTAAATTTTCTTTACAAGAAACATAATTGCATAAATAAAAATAGAATAAAAATAGAAATCTTTGTAACTTGCAAAAATCTACAGCTACAGGTTCAAGATATTTGTTAAGTGAAGAAGTTGTGTGGTCAAATTGAAAAAAGAAACTGATTTTTACCATATCATACAATTTTAAAGTAATTGTTTCCTTCCAAATCCTATCTTTTAAATTGCCTTCTTATAAAAAATGATGGATATTTTCTCTATAATAAATTATTCCTTCACATTTCAAGTCTGAAATGTATTAAAATTAGATTTTACGAATTACGTTGTTTACAAGCTATTTTTAGAGCTAAATTTTGTGCGCGAAAATGTTTTTATCATTAAGCCATAAAGTTATAAAAAATGAGATTAGAAAATATCTGATGAATCTTGGAATGCTATTGGTTGATGATTAATTGGTTGATTATTTTGCTCTTTTGACGCAGGAATGCAATCTGCATAGATACTAGTATATATATGTTGCATATTAATTTTATATTTTACTATGCAAGTAAAATAATTTCTAGAATAAGTAGAAACCTGAAATGCATAAAAGAATAATAATTGAATAACTAAATTTCGATTTATTTATTTTTAATTTCACGAGCATTTATGAACAGTTTGGCGAGCTTCGTTTAGAAGAAGAATAATGGCACCATATCTTCTGGCTCGTAAGAAAACGTAGTAGTACTATAAAATATCAGAAAGGACGCATCCAGGACATATTTAAGTATATTTTACAAATGAGAAATAAAATAAAACATGATTGATGTCCAATTCAAAATTGCCATATTTTACCTGAAGGCAAAAAGCTCCAAAGGCCAGAATGCCTATCCAGCTGTGGAGAGAATACAAGTCATCCATTTTTAATCTTCGGTGATTTTCAAAAACAGCAACTAAGGCGAGAGAGGAGAAAACAATTGCCAAGATGTGAAGAGCTGCGTGAATGATCTTTAGTAATGGTTTAGGCAGAAATCTCAAGACTCTGTATACAATAATAGCTGGAATAAAGAAGATATTTCATCACATCAAAAGTTATGATATTGAAACATTAGTGTTAATTTAAGGCGTTATTGTGAAAGAATCAAATCCCAAATGAGAAGAATTTTAAAAATAAATAATTGGTGGCAAATTTAAAAGTAAGATACTACGAAATGCTATTATTAAGGATTAGTATAGTGGATAGTATCTCATTTTAAATACCACTTCAATTTTTAAAAAAATCAACACAATTTTCAAAATAAAATTATTATTAGGTAGTGATGGCATATACAGCCATTTTGATTTAATAATAAAATGCTTTGTAAAATAGTCTTATTTATCTGTGTGGTAGTTTATGAGATAGGTGATAATTATGACACAAAGTTAAGATATATAAAGCATGGCTATTAATTTCCTGAACTGATTTTCCTGAAAATATATGTGAATTAATTACCCATTTAATATGTTTCAAAATAACATACATCTGTTACTGTAGTCTTGGCTGTGAGAGTTTGAAAAACAGTCCATTTTTCGAATGCTACTCAATTTTGATGTGCTTAATGTTTCCAACATCCTTAAAGTTCATTTAGTTAGAAATTTATTTTAGTTTTTGGAACAAAAAGTTAAAGGATTTATCCGAAGAGTTTGATGAATAATCTATCTCAACAAGCTCAGGAACCAAAACCTTTTCTAAGTGAACTAGGTTTAGGGATATTACCTGATTAAAAACTATGTTTAAGAATATTACCTGATTAAAAACTATGTTTAAGAATATTACCTGATTAAAAACTATGTTAAAGAATATTACCTGATTAAAAACTATGTTTAAGAATATTACCTGATTAAAAACTATGTTTAGGAATATTACCTGATTAAAAACTATGCGCAAGAACGTTGAAGTAATTAAGAAAGTCGGAATGTCAGAATTAATAAGCTTCCCAAACAAGGACTTTTCTTAAAACTTTTACATCCAAATACAGAAGTGCATTTAGTAGGTGGAAGTTATTTCAAAAAATAATAATAAGTGTCCAAACATTTTTAATGGGTGTGTAATTCACGTAATACTTTTTAGGAATTATTAAATTCTTGAGTCCTGGAAATTATTAGATGCATTTCATATCGATATTAATATTTTAATAATAAAGGCTTATTAAAAAGGTGTGTTTATATTAGAAACATGAATTATCATCACCACTAGCGAACGAGTCAATTTGACAACTCTTGATGACAAATGGACCTCTTTTGAATCGTAACATTTTTATGATTATAAGTAATGCAGAATAAATCGTGTATTATTTGGGTATCTTGTGTTAATTGTGGTATCTGTAATACACTCGCACAAACTGAAGTATTTATACCTGATACGCCACTAATTATTGACATCATTCTCAAGCAAATTTTACTGAAGAAAATTTATATGGGGAGAATGAAAAACTTCAATAAAATCTTAACTATAAAGAATAATATGAAACATACCATCTCCATAACAGATGACTAATCCAAGAACCATGAACAGTGGGTGATAATTAAAGATTAATTTCGGATCTGTTGCAACAAAACCACCATATTTGTTACCCCACACTACCAATAGGACGATGAGTGCTACGCCAATGATTTGCGAAATCGCTACTGTAGCCCAAAAGATGATTCCGTATGCATTGTCTTCTTCTAATGAATGACTCCGCCTTGGACTCGCAGATTCCGAATAAGATTTCTGCTTTTCATCTGAAAACAATTTTAAAAATTTTAAAGATATGAAACACTTTGATAACCTTGAAATTGCAGGTTTTTTCCGTAAATTTTAAGTTTGCATAAAAACTGATTAAAAAGCTTTGTAGAAGAACACCTTGAATGAAATTTTAAAGAGCTCTTAAATTTCAGGTACTTTAAATGAATGGTTGTTAGAATAGAAAATTAGTTTCTTTTGACAAGTTTTTAGATAATGTAGTTCTAAATGTAAAGAAACTGTTTTTTAAGCGGATATTTTTCCGTTTGTATTCATTTTAAAGTAGCATTCATCAAATTAATCAAATTGTCACCTAAAACTGACCCTAAGCCCTGCCATTCAGAAAACAATTCTTATTTCTGCAAGTGACAGTACAGTACAGTGACAATACAGTCTAAAGCAAACTAACCTCTTTTTCCCGTTATTTTTCTTTTTTTCTTTTTTGAGGTTTTAAAAAATGTAATTACACTCTTATGCTTAAAACATGTAATTATAAATTTATATTAACCTTTGTAATACGTGGATAAATACGTAGCCGGTAGCATTGTTTTAAAGATACACCAGTTGGTGTTAGTTTTGTAAAAAATAAACTTAAATGACACCAACTTAGCATCTAACCATTCATTTTCGCTGAGTTAGTCAAAAACCTTGTTTTTTGGTTACATAAGAGACGTGATGAAGGTTTGCACCTGTTTGTTGCTTGTAACTTAGTTTTTAAATAACGCAAAATCGCCACTTGCTTGTATTTCATGGAATTCTTTTCTTTGTACAAATGAATGCAAATTATTTGCGAGAAAAGTATGCAATTTCTGTAGTCAATAAACTTCAATAAAATAAGTTACTAAAAATGCAATTTACATTTTTCAAAAACAAAAAAAAAAAAAAAAATAGGTAGGAAGGGAAAGGGTACAGAAGAGTAAGAAAGTATCTTACCTTCTCCCTTAGGATTATCTTCAATGATGCGAAATGCTCCTATGAAACAAATAAACTAAATTTATTCTTGCTTTTTCAAATTTCTCCACACAGTTCAAAACACGGTTATGGAGGATTTAATATTTGATAGTTTAAAACGGATTAACTAACTTTCAAACTTCAAATAACCTAAATGTTTTTAAAAATTAAAAAAGACCTTTTTAACCACAAATGTTAAAGGAATGTAGCAAATTTAATCTTTCAACAAACTTGTAACATCTAACTTGCTCCCAAATGAATAAATAATCAGTTAATCTTTGATCTGAAGGTTGAAAAGTTATTTTTTTTTCCTCTATATGATACACTCGTAAATTTACCGTAACTTGAATCATCACACAGGAGTTAAACTTCTGAAAATTAATCTTTTTCTTTTTATTAAATTTGGTTTAATAATGGTTGGTTAATCTAGAGACTGAAATATGAGATTTAAAGTTTCAATTGAAATTTTTTGTTACAAGGAGACTTACTTCGATCAAAATACATCTTGCTCAAAATTGCATTCTCTTACTAGAAGCCTTTTAAAATATTTAATTAAAAAGCATTAACGTACTAACTAATTTTGTAGCTAACGTAAGATTTATTTAATGAAAGTAAACTAATCTAATAAGTTTCATTTATTTATTCTTCATGAGATGTTACTGTTTTAGAGTAATACAAGTATAACTTTTAATCTAACGGACGTATTTCTCCATCTACATAATTAGAAGATTATGTTTTCTTCTTAACTATAAATAAGAAGCAAAAAAGTATTTAATCCAAGTTAAGACAATTTTATGAAACGGTAATTTGTAAAAATATTTATGCCAATACTTTAAATAGGAGAGAATTTTAAAGCTAGCTGTTATTTTTACTTTATTTGGATATGATCATAGACGAAAATTTGCATTTATTAGAAACTTTATTTTGCATAACTAAAAGTTCTTTTTATTTAAAGATAATTTCGCAGAAAAATAATTTATAATAAATAATTACATTATTTTGTTGTAATTGCGAAACAACCCTTTCAAAGTATAACCTTCTGTCCTGAACAATATTTATTATTACTAGCCATGGTGACCAGCTTCTTCCTTTATGTCATGAGTGTCGTTTTAATTAATATGGCATTTCAATAATTAATTTTAAAAAATTCAATGGGCACCTGGATTTTTAAATTTAACTCTAAATACTGAAGAAACCCTTGAAAGTTCGTTCACAGAGGATTCTGTGGCTAACATCTTAGCGTTTTGCAACCTCTGCGCAAGAGCAGAATAGAGCGGCATAGACTTTTGAAAGTTTTTAAAAATATATACTGCTCCTGCGCTGTAAACGCTATTGAGATACAAACTGTAAACCGTCTTAAAAAAATTTTAAATTGCAAAGAAAAGAGAAAAGTTAAATGGCATAGCTAGATGTTAGGCATAGCAGTGACGGAACTCGTTCAAAAGTTTAAAAATAATTATTTTACATGAATTTAATATTTTTAAACAGACTACAAATAAAAATTACTCTATTAAAAAGTTTAAATAAGAAATAGATAGTAAAATAATTGACCATATTTATACAAGACTATTTCATACTTCGTCACCAAGTAACGAGATTATTTAGTATATAGCTCATTATGTTATTTAGTATATAACTTATAATATTGTTCAGTAAATAAATTATTACATTATTTAGTATATAACTTATAATGTAATTTAGTATATAACTTATAATATTGTTTAGTATATAACTTACATTGTTATTTAGTATATAACTTATACTGTAATTTAGTATATAACTAATAATGTAATTTAGTATGAAACTTATAATATTGTTTTGCATATAACTTATAATGTTATTTAGTATATAAGTTACTATGTTATGTAGTAGGATAACTTATATGCATGATACTTTGATTGAGTACTACTTCACAAATCTTTTTAAATTTATCTTAGCAGCTTTAAAATCATATTGTGATATTCTTGTTTGCACAATCGTGTAATGCCACCATATTTTAATTCTTCAATTCTGCACCATATTTTAACTTTACTTCAAAAATACTTATGGCAAAATATGTTATCAATAATTGTATTTCAATCTGTAAGAATTAATAAAAATTTATTTTCTAGGTCCAGGTAAATTTCTAACGAAATACCAGAAATTTTTAACCGTATCTTATCTATTTACCATCTCATTTTATCGTTTTAAAAGTATTTACAGATCCCACGCATTTATCAAACTCAAGTGTTGCCAATTGCGATAAGGAAATAACTACAATTTTAAAGGCGTGTAAAACAAACATATAAATGGATTTTTTTTTTTTTTAATCCTTCAGATCACCCGTAAAATGATATAAAAATTTCTTCCTTCATATCAACAGAAAAACAATAGGAAAGAGGGGCTAGTGTGAATATTTTTAAAAATTTGTTTAAAAAAAACATATTAAATTCAATTTTTAACACATTAAATATATTTTAACAATACTTTAGAATCTTTCCTGCATTCTGGTTTATATTTGGAATGATAGTTGTATTTTGACACTTGTGACTGTTATATTTAGAATGAAGTTGCCTCCTTTTTTCATAATAATGCTTTAAAAAAAGGTTGTATGTCTACATTAACCCTACTGGGCAAACTATGGAGCTAGTCTTAACTAACTTGATAACTTGTTAAGTAGTCATTTATTTCAAATCAGAAAGGTATATCTAAAGCAAAAATAGAATTAACTTCAATCTAAGCTTTATTGGAAAATAAAAATTGGCATTTTTAGTTAAAATAAAGTTGTAATAGAGCACGTCAATATACTAAGACATTTCCAACGCAAATCAATATATTTGGAAACCATTATTCAATTTGGTTTATTTAATAAATATTTTGAAGTAGCTAACTTATAAATATACTGAAGTAGCTGTACTGAAGTAGTTTAATGCATGCTTGTCCACATTAGTCCCAACACCATGGTTCTGCACTAGCTCCACCTTGACATATGTTTGTTTATGCTTAAAGCTGATTAATGGAAATTATGCGGAACAAAAGTTAAAATTAAAATAGGTAAAAAACATTATCATTTATCACATATTTTTACCTTTAGTTTAATTTCTGAATTTAAAATATGATAATAAAAGATTAAAGAGAAAATTTATAAGTTACTTTTGCACCTTAAAAGCCTTCTTTTACTATTTTTTAATTAAGTATTCATAGCGTGATAGTGCAACTGCACATGAAAGTGTTTACCAGTGTTGCGAATTTACGATATCTCACACAGGAGATTCGACCAATAAATAAAAAGTCATTCAAAATGTCACCTTTAAGCCCATGACTACACTAGCTCCCATTTCCTCAACTTACGAATATATTTTGAACAGGACATTAATACAAGAAAATTCGATTAAAAGAGGAGTAATTTTTTTCATTGTGATTTTTTCCCGTGTATGCTTGTGAATTTTGTGAAAATGCAGGCTCATGGTTATGTTAAAAAGACCAAATTGCATTTAAAGTGCATTGACTGCATAAATTGGTGTAATTTCAAGTTATATTGTAAGCAAAAAACAGAACATTAAAATTAGACGAAGAAAAAAAACCTGGGTTATACTATTACGTGAAAATGTATATTATATTTACACAAAGATTTTGCATTTTTAAAAAATTATTCAATTTTTTAATTTAAATTATTTTGTTATTTTTTGTCTGGGGTGTATGATTTTTGTACAACTTTTAACGAATGAAAAAGAAACATTTATTATTATTGTGACTGTGTATATGTATTTTTTATTTTACAGGATTTGTAATGAAGATGCCTGGCAAACAAACCAATATTTTTAAAAGATATCATTAAAATAAATTAATTTGTGTGAATCTTTCATGTTTCAAAATTGCCTATTTTCAAGAGAGAAAAAAAATTAAGGATCTTACTGCAAACATATCAACTCTCCCTTCCTATTTAAAGTGCGAGTATTTTATCGTAAAATTCAGTTTAGCATTTTACAAAGATAAGTAGAATATAATTTATAATTCAGAAAAAAACTTTGCAATAAAAAATTAATTTGACTACTTTGGCTAGAGACAGTTTAAGTAAAACGTACAATTTTTTTTAAATGTTTTAAAGGGGATAAAACAAGAGTTATTTGCATCAGATGAAAAGTGTTCGAGTAGTCGTACTCGTACATTCTTGATAGTTAAAACTAGTCCGATTTTTATTGGTTTAAATTGGACGTAAATGATCTCCAATGGACTCCAATATACATACCAATATACAATACACATTTGCTCAATCCCTACACTAAACTACTATATATCTAAGTAATATTTAAAAGTTTAAAAAGAATAAAAAAAGACACTTACGAATCTCTTGCATGGGTAACATTTATAATAGAATTGAGTGCTTTTTTAAAAAAAAAAAAATTATGATTCAGCTAAACGCAGGAAAATTCCATAAATTACATTACCTCAACATTAAAATGAGCTCCGCGTAAATTTACAGATAATTAGCAAGATAAAATTCATCAAGCAAGATAAAATTCATATGACATGAATCTGATATTGAACTTGCGATTCCAATAGCCTCCCATGAAAAGATTAGATTAGAAAACAAAAATTTCCAAAATCATGTACTTTCTAAACTTATCTATCTATTTTTATTTATAATTTTTATTAGAGTATAATTAAAACACTTTTTCAATCGAAAACGAAAAAAATAAATAAATAAAGGGATGCAATACAACAAGGATTAGCAAAATGGCCGATATCGACCTCTGGGATTCGATGTAGTTAGGGGTTGATTAGGAGTCGATGAATAAATACAAATTAAATACAAATAAAATTTAATAAGAGAATTATAAAGAATTATAAAAATTTTTGGGTGTCGATGATCAAAAAAGTTTGACTATTCCTCCCGTTAATCATTGTTTCTCAATTACTCAAATTCGTTTATCCAAACATAATTACATACAAAAATTAACTTTTAGTAAATATTTAATTTTTTTTTATTATTTTTTTCTAATAATAGTCGAAAAATTTGAATTGTGGAACACACCATTTTTTACACCATTTTAAATAATATTTTAATAATGTTTCTAATACATGTAATGAATGAAAATTTTAATGTACTGAATAATGTGCATCATTTTAAATAACGTTTAATTTACTTGGCAAAATACAAAATTTGAGCGAAATCCGTCGAAAAGTTCCTGAGAAATTGTATTTTAAAAAAGGTCTTATTTTTTTAAAAAAGGTCTTATTTTTTAAAATTCGACTCTTATACCGATTTCCCTCAAATTTTGTATTTTGTCATATTAAATTACATTTGTTAAAGAGATGCAAAAAATTGTTTACCAGAATATTTACGCAGAAAGTATAGCATTAACGGGTTCATACCTTGGACCTTTCTCATGGCTAAACTATTGGGACCACTTTTGCGAGATTACGGGAGATTGCTCCCTTCTATAATTTGGGTCTGAAATAATATATGCTTATTCAGAGAAAGTACGTTTTTGTGACTGAGTTCGTAACTTCAAATGTCGTCTACACAAATTAATTAGCATATTTGAGGTCCATCCTCGAACCATAAAGATTGAGTCCAAATACGAGAAGATCCGATCATTCGACCAAAAGTTATTCATGGTGGTCCGTTTATTCTATTTGTTTATTTATAATGCGCATTATACACATGATAATATAAAAACTGCATTTACTGTAAAAATTTATGAAGGCAGTAAAAGTCAATATGCCTCGAGCACCCAAAAACAGAGGAAGATTCATTTCGAACATTAATTAATTATAAAAATTTTGTGTATGTCATACTTAAATGAGAATAATAAAAGCTTAGAAAACAATTTAGTTCCAGTTATTTAATAAAATAAAATTTTATGTAAAGATTTAATACAACTTCACTAAAAAAAATCGAACTATTTAAAAAAAATTTAATATTGTTGAAATTTAATTTTGTCAGAAAAAAATATCCTGATCGAAAGCAAGGGTAATACCTCTATAAATATTCTACATCAAAAGGAACATAAAGAATACTTTAAACAAAACAATGTCTAAATTATTGTTTACCAAGTAAAACTTAAGTTTCTATTTCATTTATAATGCCTAAATAATAAAAATAACAGCTTTAAAATTCACATATTCTAATTCTTTTTGCCAACTCAATTTTTTTCATTGAATTTTAAATACGTTTTCTATAACCATGGGGATAATTCTGTAGTCTGATTTATTAAAATTTGCTAATTAAAATTAAAAACTAATTATTATATGTTATTAATTAATAATAATGCATTAATTGAATTTATCATTCAAATTAATGTCATTAATTATTATTAATTATTTTTATTATTTATCTATTATCAATTGTTATAATTTGTTAATTAAATTTATAAATTAAATTAATTTTTATATTAAAAGCATTATGTTCTCACAAATTTTGCTAATAACCATGGAAAAACAAATATTTTATTATGGAACGAAAAACTATAGTTGAAAAAGAAAGAACGATGTTTACGTAAAATTTTCTCCTAATATCTAGTGGCGACATCTAGCGATTCGTTTTGCAGGCATATAAACACATTTCCTTGGTCATTGTGAGTTCTCCAAAAGACAATGCTCCACCAAGAAGCTCGTTTCCTTAGAGTGAAAATTTTTATCAAATTACATCGTATTAATTAAGTGAAAAAATAGAAAAAATTCGAGACCTCAATATTATAACTGTTTTTTAAGACTACAGCCGGTTATGTTGATAAAATGGCTTCAGCTTACTTTTTGAAGTTTTCCCTTTCCTTTGCACAATTTTCTTTTCCATTAAGATAAATTTCAAGAAAAAACAAGCTTGCTGAAGTACCCAAAATAGTCCAATTTAAAATTAATTTCAATAATAATTAAGAGACCTTTACTCCATTCACAGACTTAACTCAATGGCGATGACGTCAGCTTTAAAAACAAGGAAGTTACGTTTTTATTTGATTTTGATGAAAGACGAAACGGGGTTGCCAGCAACAAAAAAAAATCGCCAAATCAAACTCTCAAAAAATTGCAATATTTAATTTAGTAATCAAAAGTCGTTATTTTCCAATAATTTTTATTTTATAACATTAAATGGAAAAAATAAATTAGGAATAACTAAAAAATCATTCTGTTAAAAAATTCATTTTTATGTCTGCCTAGACGCTTTAACTGTTAATAACAACTATTAATTAGGTTGTTTTATTTAAAATATTTACAGCAGCTGTTAATAACATCCGTTGTAAATCTTGAGGAAGAGGGATTGCTTAAATCTTTATTTGAAAGTATTTCTCAGCTTCTCAAAATCCTTTTTGTCAAATTGATAGTCAAAAATTTATATTTTTTCTAATTTGGAAATTTCTTCTTAACAATAAATTTCTCAAATTATAATTTACATTTACGAATTTCTTTATTTATAATCTCTTAGAAATTCCACCCCAAGTATTTTTTCGGCTTCTAGATATAACTAGTTTTATAATAATATTTTATCCTAACTATTGTAAAGATATTTGTGTATTCAGTGTGCTTCAATCTAAAATAAATTCAATCTATGTTTAGTTTTATTATACCGTTTAAGAAAAAAAAAAGAATGAACAAAATGAGAAATGAGAGGGGAACTCAGTTTTAAAAAATAACCACTCTTATCAGAATATTTATTTGAGTAACCGGTACTCCATATTCGGCTCGCAAGCTTTGCGTTTGATGTGTACGTTCTTAAGTTGTTGTTTTTTTATTCGATATTTTCCGAGACAAGGTGAGCACACATTTCAGTGTGCTTAATAAAAGTAGTAATGAAGTAAAAGCTGAATCAATACTTTTTATGATACTCTATGATGATAATGATGAAAGACACTTGGAAAATATCATATGAATTTATATGGCTTTGCAACTTTATTCTCACTATATAAGAACGAAATCAAACTTACATTCAAAACTAGTTTATTAAAAAAAAAAAAATTAAGTATATGACCCCTGTTTTAACATTCATTGTACTCTAGCTTTACTCCCATTTTGCGTACGGGATGAAAAAAAGAGTTAATAACCAATAAATCAGTGCTAAATAATACTTAAATCATGCAAGAAACTGAAAGTCATAAGCCAGCATAACAGCATTTCATAAACATTTTAATTCAGTATTATGAATTATTCATTCAGAGAAGCTTATCAAACAGAAAAACATTCTTATTGAATTAAATTATAATTTAGTAACTAACTGTAAAATGGTCTTCACAGCAGTATAATGCAGTAGTTGCGATTTTTTTTTTTTTTTTTTCCATCGCGTTTGATGGCTTTGCACCAAATTTGTCTAATTCTCTTTATGGTACACTAAAAAATAATTTATTTAGCTTGTTTAACGTAGCACTACTGCAACATGGTACAATGCAACACTTGTAGTTTTTGCTTAGCCATTTTTCAAAATTCATACTCGGCTCACGTGCTTTCGCCGTTTCGAAACTTGATGGGAGTCTTGGTTGTACTATACTGTGACGTCATCAGAGCGGATGGGAAACATAGCAGCGATTTCGGGGGCGGGGCTAATCGAGCGATTTTAACCATTAATAACAAAATAACTAGTTATCGCACTGGTCTGAAATTGGTGTCTATCTTCATAAAATGGCATGATGTTTCATTTTAAAAACAGAAAAAAAAGCATGCAGGTTCCTAATTAATAGAAGTAAAATAATTCCAATGCGAAAAAAATTAATCCAAAAATCTTTCAATGACTCCAAAAAGAATAACAAGTTCATGGTGCGGTAAAGGTAATGGTGCACTTGCGCCAAAAATGACAATAACACTGTTAAAAATTCTGAGCCACCTTGAACCAAAAATTGGTATTCATTTGCTGGCTACATAAAATGGAGCTCAATTATACGATATTTTGGTATTTTTACTTGCTTCAAATATCAATAGAAGGTTTTGGAGAAATAAAGCACCTATTTTCAATTTCCTTGTTATTTTTTTTCTTTCATAAAGTCTGAGGAAGGTTGCACCATTATTAGGTATTTTTAAAGAGCTCAAATGCAGACCAAGGTTGTTGCTATTTACCGTAACAAAGCCATTAACCGTAAGCAGGTTATTTTATGACATATCTCTAACCATTTTATAACCCAATCAAATTTAAAAAGAGAACATAAAAGAAATGAACTTCAATTAATGCAAATAAAACATTTAAACCGCATCAAAACAAATAATCCTACCTAACTAAGTTGATACTTGAAACAACATTCATTAGTCGACCCGATACACCAAGGCCGAGTTGTAAATGAAACATGTCATCGTAAATAAATGGTTAGATAGGAGGACATGTTATGTCCTGGTGTGGTAATGTCTGTTGAAGTGCAAGAATTTAAAGCCAATGTACTGGCTGCTGTGGGAATCTATTGTAAATGGCCAAAAAAAAAGAGACGAAATATTCTACCAGAAGGAAAACGCGGTGAAAAGAACTGATCCTCCTGTACTAGTTGATAACAGAGGACTTAATAAGTTTGCAGTTATGTGTGAATCAAAAGTACCTGAATTTAAACTGCTGTTTGTAGAAAATGCAACACCATGAAAGAATCATCAGAATCAAATGAAATTTAATGCAGAAACGACTTGTACTGATACAAATAAATGATGAAATTTTCAAAACAAAAGAAACAAATTAAGCGTCCGAAATCAGTATTTGGTGCAGCCACCACGCGCTGCAATAAGTGCTGCTATACGACGTGGCATGGAGTCAAACAGATGTTGAATATCTGCTTGAGGAAGAGAATTCCATATCGCTTGTATGCGCAACCAAAGTTCGTCTTTGGAAACTGCAGGACGCGGATCACGAGTGAGACGCCGACCAACCATATCCCACACGTGCTCAATAGGCGACATATCCGGCGAATAAGCAGGCCAAGGAAGAAGTTGCATGCGTTGTGCTGAACAGAAGTCTCTAACAGTCCGCGCAACATGTGGGCGTGCATTATCCTGCTGAAAGATAGCTCCAGGGATGCCTTGAAGGAAAGGAACGACTTCGGGCTGTAGCACTTCACGGACGTATCTGTTGCTATTGAGATTACCCTCAATTCGTATCAAATTGGATCGTCCATGATACGAAATCGCACCCCAGACCATAACTCCGGGTGTTCGACCACTATGTCGTTCAATAATACACTCAGGAAGGCAGCGTTGACCGGCATAACGTCTAACACGAACACGGCCATCATGGGTCCACAAATTGAAGCGTGATTCATCTGAAAAGACAACTTGGTGCCAATCAGCTCGCCAGTCTCTGTGCTCAAGAGCCCACTGCCGACGCAGCCGTCGATGATCCGCCGTGAGGGGAATCCTGTATAATGGCACCCTTGCACGCAATCCACGGCGCAGCAGACGACGACGAATTGACGAAGCCGACAATTGTACACCTGTAGCAGTAGACCAATGTGCTGCCAGCTGCCTGGAGGAAGCTGTGCGATCATTCACCGCCATGCGGAGCAGGTGTCGATCATCGCGCTCTGACGTCACCTTCTGTCGTCCAGTGCCTGTTTTTCGAGTTGTTCGGTGCTCGTCGGTCCACTGCTTCCAAACTCGCATCACTGTGGAACTGTTCCGCTGCATACGAGCTGCTATTGCGCGATAGGAAAATCCTCCTTCTCGAAGGCCGATTATCCTCCCTCGTTCAAACTCCGTAAGTTGCTTGAATTTCTTATTCTTCCGTCGTGGAGGCATACTCAGGTCTCACTAAACGTTTGCCACTAACAAATAATCATAGACTATTTTCAACGTCCCGCTACAGCACTTTATTTATACGCTTTCAGCATCAATTCAGAGGGCGCTGCGCGCGCCACGCACGCGCGATGGCTCTGAAACTTTATTAATTTGCATAATATCCTATAATTGACATTTGCTGCGAATTTCATTTGATTCTGATGATTCCTTCATGGTGTTGCATTTTCTACAAACAGCAGTTTACTTCATGTACACTTTTTCTCCTTGCACTATACTGTTTAAATAACTTAGTTTGCATTTGTACATTATTGGAATAAAAGTTTGATAGAAAGGGAATTTCGTAACGTAAGTTACTGTAACGTAAGTTACCCACTTAAAAAATTATATTTAATTTAACTTTTGAAATAAAATTTTAAATCTAGCCATAATAAATATTTAAACATATCAGAAAAATGATACATATAATCTTAATCATGAAACTTTTGTATAAGAACAGAATTTTGCCTTCAAGCATATTGCAAATTTATGCCATTCCTATTTCGGTAACGTAAGTTACCACACTAATTTTAGATTTTTACACTGTTTAAATTGAAAAATATTAATTATTTTAATTAGATTCCTTTTGGTTTTGATTGTAATTTTAAGAAATCACTTTATTTTAATATGTGTATTAGTATTATTTGTTTGCTAAGTTCTCAGTGCAATAAAATTTGTGTGAATGTAACGTAAGTTACCGTGGAATAGCCCCTATTCGATAAGAAGTGAGTGACTATTATTAAAAGTCTAATCCATAAAAATTAGCTATCTTTTATTAATAGAGTCATTGGCCAGAAAAGTAAAGGCATATTAATAATTGCCTATTAGATAAAATGTAAGCGTTTGTTATTAAAAACAGCTCAAGCATGACAAATTAAACTTACATTATTAAATGTTTTTTATATAAAAATTATTAAGCCCCTATTAGTCCAAAACATTAGATGAATATTATAAAATGCCTTTTAGATTTTCAAAAAAATATGTATTCTTAGAAGTTAAATAAAAATTAGACACCAATTATTTAATGCCTGATAGAAAAAAATTAGACGACTATCTTTAAATTTGTAATAGAAAATATATAATCACAATAATTAATATACATACTTCGAAATTTCATAATTTTATTTTCCATTTCAGAGAACTGGTTCCAGACCTGTATTGTTTGGGGAATCAAAATATTCGAAACGATCAGAATGAATGTTTTTAGAAAACTGGTGTGGAAGGGTAAATTATTGATGAACTTGCGTGCTATTATTCTCTTGCATTCTGTTGCATGTGATTCAATTCTTGTATTATTCTCTTGCATGTGATTTAAATTAAGCGGCACACGCTATAGTATGACATAAATCGTATAGCTTTAAACCCTAATAAGTTCATAAAAGTATGTGATCCATCGATTAAACTGGACACAGTGTTCTTCTTTCAAGTGTTTTTTTTTTTCAGAGTTCTTTGACCAAGAAAAATAAATAAGCCACAGATTAAGCACCTTAAGCTCGAAACAATTGTTTAATTTTAAAGCACATAAATTAATGTACCATACAGAAAATATTTATTTGGGATTTAGAACGGACTAATACCTTAAATAAAGTATAGCAAAAAATAAAATTAAATAATACAAAAGAAAAAATAAATAAAAAAAAAAAAACGAAGATCAATTAAGCACTAATAGTTGCAGTTCTATTAACAAAAAATTTCCTCTGTGTCTGAATACCAAATGAGGTAATAACTGGTGTGACCACAAAACAACTTAAGCTTAAATATTCTATTTAAAAAAATCGCCTCAAATTGACGGAATTAAAATGAATTAACGACGAAATGAAATAAAAATAAAAATGAATCGCCAAATTGACGAAAGTAAAATGAATAACAACGGGGTGAAAAAATAAAGGTACTTCAAAGCCATCTATTAAGTACCTTTCTCTTGAAGTAGAGATTGATTTTGTGCTGTATATACTATCATACTGTGAAAAAACATTAGGACTTAAAACTGGACCTATATTTCATGTATTTTTTTAAGAAAACACCAAACTGGCGAAATTTTCAGACATAAATGAAAATAATTCAAATCAATCTCAATTTTTGCAAATTGTTATGAGTCTAGATAATGAAGTGAATGACTTTTCAAATGCTAAAAACTAAGATCACAAAGTTTTCGTTTTCACAAAATTACACGTTCTCTACAAATTGCGTTTTTTATAATTAGAACAGAGACCATAAGCTGAAGATAATGAAAACTTAAAACTGTTACAAATTCACTTATATTTAATAATAATATTTACTCTGAAATACTAGTTGAAATATTTATAGAAACATAATTACGAGAAGAGGCGACTCAAAGGATAGAGCGTTCGCCTCATAAAGATGTTTCCTAAGTTCAAATCCCAGCGGTGGCTGGTTGATACGAACTATATTACTGCTTCGCACAGTCCACATGGCACAGTCCCTTGCACCGTCCTCAGTCATAGACGGTGCAAGGGTTAAAATCCCCTTACCGTCGGGCTAATTTTTTTCCTTTTTCCCTCATCATGTAACGCAAATACGGGTTAGTTCCACGAAAGCTAGCTTGTTCCAATTCTGGTCCAGGTGTTTCCCTTGTCTTCTTGCTTGAGTTCAAAATTACAAGGCTACGGAGTTGAACATAGATAACTGTAAACCCAAATATGGATCAGCTGTTTAACGCTGGTTATAAAATAAAATAAAAAACATTCAAGTATTAAAGTATCCAGTACCTTATGCTTTTGTAAGATTATTTTATACACAAAATGTAAAGCTCTCCATCAAGTTTAATTATTTTTGAAATTCACAATCGATTTTTTAAAAAAAGGAAATTTTATTGACAGACGCAAGCGCTTGTCCCTTACCAGAAAAATTAAAGAAATCAAAAAAAAAAACAAATCCTTATAAAATATTTGAACGACCCACAATAACATTATCGTTATATAATTTATTCAATTCTTTCTAAAATTATCAATGTTAAGTCACACATCAAAACAATCAGTCGCAAAAAAAAGAAAGTTTGATACAAAACAACTGATAAGCATTTGAAGGTTTTGTCTCATTTGATTTCATTGTTTATTGAAAATAAATAACAATCAGTTTCTTAGGTATAAAAAAGATCCCAACCTCTTATCACTAGATTCCGTGATAAAAAAAACAAAAACTTTGTTATGATAATAATAAAAGACAAAAACCAAGTTAATAATCACAAATTGAAAAGTTGAGCTTCAATTTTTCTCTTTCTAACATCTATGATGGATTTCAAATTTAGAACTTTCGATAATTTTAACCTTTATTTTACACAAAGTAATGTAGTGGTTATATATATATATATATATATATATATATATATATATATATATATATATATATATATATATATATATATATATATATATATATATATATATATATATATATATATATATATATATATTGCTGATTCACGTGGTCGTACGTAGCGTGTTAACATTAAAACTTTGAGACGTGTTTGTTACCACGCTGAAACAATTTTCGGACCAGATTTGATAGAATACCTGAAAGTGACGTTTCACGAGTGTGTCGAACCAGATTGGCTAATGCCCACGTGATGTATCTTACAGGCATCCAATCATAAGCCTTAATATAAGTCATTATTGGTGTTATTATTTTAATTAAAAAATAGACCTTTATAAAGGTGAAAAATATTGGTAAAGGTTACTCACCTTTCATTGCTTATGAGGTTTTCAATTAGACCAAAGTTGAAAAACTAATTAACCAACAAATCTATATTTCTTTTTTTACATTCTAAAAGAAGGCAGAAGGAAGCAAAAAGAAGAACAGAAGAAGAAGCCTAGACAGGATGCCTTAACATTGCATTGAAGCTTGAACAATTACAGAAATTATCTAGCCTATACACCTGTCGCAAATAAATCTTTTGTTTAAGCAAGGCTTTCGGGAAAAAACTTTTCGAGAAATTAAACTAAGAAATAAATGATTCAATGTAATCATGATAAGTTTTTTCTTACATTCAATTATTGCGAATAATTTTGCCAAGATTTCCATCGCATTAAATTTTTTACTTCATTGTTCTTAACAATATAGGTTTCTTATTAAGTCATTAAAAAAAAACAATTTTCAAAAATGAATTAAACGATATGGTGAAATATTTTTCATGTACTATGAATTTCAATAAAAATAGTTAGGAGGAAAGAAACAATGTTCTTGGAAATTATTTCTTCTCACAAATTAAGGATTTCAATGAAAATTATTTTAAGACAAATTAAACAATGTGGTGAATTTACTAGTTAAACATGAATTTGTATTGGTGAATTTACTAGTTAAAAGAGAATTCAGCAATGCAATAAAATTACTTTCATTAAAAAATTTCAAAGCAATATTTTTTATATGTATTTTTATTTTAACATTCTGATATTTAAATTATCACTGCACTAAGGAGGGTTCTGTGTATGAAACTTTTAATTTTTGAATAATGCTCTGTTACGTAGCCCTTATAGCTTCATGTGAGAGTTAAAGTATTTTTGTAAATATAAAGTAAATTGTGTGTCAAGCAATGCCACGTGATTGGTTGGTTTTAACCAAATCTGAATTCATTGACCAAAACTGTTTTGCTCATTGTTTTTCTACGCAGTTACTTGCAAGGTATATTCCTCAACAGTTACTCCGGAGACGCATAACAACGCTTTTATTCATTCAATTGGATGCCTGCAAGTGACGTCATCGTAGATGAATCGTGGTATTTGTCGATTCAAAAGTCAATCGCAGGAGACCATACACGCGTTACGTCACTTTCTAGTATAAAATAAATTCCGATTTAATTCACACGATTAGGCAGAATCATTTCACTTTTTCTCGATTCACAATTACGCCTGCACTTAAAAAATCTCTCTCCCAAAAAATAACTGAAACTAAGTGACGTTTCATTTAACCTATTTAACTGATTATAGTTTTGGGGGAAATAACTTTTAAATCAAATTCGTAAAAGCATAAATCATATATTTTAACATAAATTTTTCTACCACTGAAAGAGTTTGTCTCTCAAAGCGGATGACATCTTTGAAACTATAGCAAAAAGATTAATTTATAATGTAAAGAAAATTAGCATCAAAAGCATGTCCTTGTAAGCTGAAAAACGAGAACCAGTTTGGAATTATTTCAAACCTCTCCATAGCGCGTGGAAATGCGTTTTACCCTGATTTGTCCCTCTCGGTGCCTGTGGTTTTTCCTTCTCTGTTTTTCATATTTTTTTCTGTTAGCTACTGAAGCTTTTCCAGTTGTCGCTCGAACCTTAATTCTTTCATTTTTTGTTGGTAACTTTACGTTTTATATTTCAAAATACACCTTTGCTTCTTCTCATTCACGTCTGGCAAGTTTTGATAATGGGCGCCTTTTTTTAACGCTTGAAATATATCGACTGTTATCTCCTATTTGTTTATTTTTGAAGCAAATGAAGTTTCTAATCAGGTATGTCCACCACACTTTTAAAATATGATTTGGTTTATAAAAAAATTCATTGAAAAAAACTGTCGAGGTTTAAGGTCTGGTGCAGTTTTCATTTATTAATTTATCGATTAAAAATTTCAAATATTTTAGTATATTGTAAAACATATGCGAGTATAAAAGAGACATTGCATGTTAATAAATAAATGTTTATAGATTTCAAAAAAAAAATTTCTTGGATAGCATAATTGAACTTGGATATGTATGAAACATCATTTTAGAGAAAATAATGCATAAAAAAATCTTAATATTTTGTGACACACTTCAGTAGATGACGTGGCACAAAGGAAAATACTTCATTACAATCATGTCAAGAAAATTATTGCTCTTTCGTGACGAACTGAATATAGTCAAACAATTCTCATTTACATATGCGAAGTATTCTTTTTTTATTATTATTATTCATAGAATCGTGAAAATCACAAAATAAATTCTATTTTATTGTTTGTTTTTTGTAAGAAACTTTTTTTGAGCTTTTAAAGAAACCGAGTGAGGGTTGAACTGAAAAACAGTTCTTTGAGAAGTTATGAGTCAATTCCATAAAGAAGACATTTTTATCATTTTTCCATTAAATATTTTTTCAATTGTTAACATTTAGCGATTAATATTATGAAAGACTAGAGTTCAGACATTGCATTTCAAATATCATTGTTTGTATTTTTATCGAAAAAATACAACATATTTTTTAAGTTTTATTATTTTAATGTTAAAATTTTTATCATAAAAACAAGAAACGACCAGAAAAATTTTCAAGTTTGCGATCAAAATATTTAACTTGCTTGTTTGGAGTAGATTTTTGAAAAATAATTATTACTTCAGAAGAATGAACTGTTAATAAAATGCTTCGCTCAAGTGATATTTCAAACGGATACATAAACTAATGGAAGAAATTGGTGAATGGAAACAATCAACGGACTCAACGGTAAGTAATAAAGAGCAATGCTTCTTTTATTTTCTAACCTTTTTCATTGATTTTGATACATTTCAAGAGTTTATATTAGAATACAGAGCTTGAAAGAGAAGTGTTTCCAGACATGGAAGATTATAATTGTGTATATAGGTTAATTCTGTGAGTTGTTTGTTCCAAACGTAGTGTCGAATTACCAATGAACTGTATATTAATCGGATCATTATCAGGGATGCCAACTGCTTCGGAGACACCAAAATAATTTTTGAAAAAAACGGTAAATAACTAAGAAGTTAATTTTGAAAATATTTGACTATTTTTGCTTGCTTTTTAAAAGGTATAGCATGACATAAGTACTATAAAGTGGTGAATTATATAAGCCAACGAATTATTTAGAAATAGTGGCGAATAAAAATCTACTAAATTGGATTTATTAAACTTAAGAATCACAATTGATAAACTACCACTTTAAAATATATCTTTGTTGTCCGCAGCAAGTTGGCATTTCTGCATTATACTTAAAGATTGAATCAATTGTTTATACATTAAAGGTTTCACGGGATGTATATGTAGCAAGTTTTTAAGAATTTCATTTTAAAAAGAGTATCAGTATACATACAAAACTAGACTAAGATACCAAAGTATCCAAAGAACAAGCAGAGCAAGCTCATGAGGCCCTCTATTTTCATTTTAAATATTAGAAAATATTATAAAATTGTTGTTATAAACTCTGACTAATTACTTTTAGCTTTCAATTCTTTAAACGTTATAGATGTAACAAGCAACATATATTATTAATTATGTGTGGTTAATGTGAGCTATACCAAAAAGTTGAGTCTTTGAGATTTTAAGAATAAAAGAATTATAGCAAGACAACGTTTTGTGTCTCATAAAATATTATCTTATATTACTTAAGTTCAGTTTATAATGCAAATAATGCAAATCACTGGAATATTATGTTTCGAACTACTCTCGATTAATTATTTATTATTTATGCTTGTTTATTATCATGCTCGCGGCTAAAAGAAAAAAGAAGAAAATAAAGAAAGATAAGAAGAGACCCTAATTTTTTTAATATGGAAATTGAAGAAAATCAAATTAGCCAATTAAGAGGCAAACAAATATTAGCCTTTTTATTGACTGGCAGAAAAAAAACAATACAAGTTATTATAATGGATTATACATCAATAAACCATTAATTTAATTGCTACTATTTTCATTCGGTTAATTTTTACGCCTTGAAATAAAAAAAATTTAAAAGTACAACGTAGTAATAAAATCATAAGAAAGCACATGACTTTTGTTTCAATTCTAGAGATAACTCTTAGTAAAAAATTTCAAAACGGAAATAAGATCAATGTTATCGATGAAAATGAAAATCATCCTAAATAAAGAGGAAAAATTAAGGTGATAAATCTATTCAATTTTGTTAGTTTAAACTGGTTGTAACAATATAAGCGATATATTTAACTCTTAGCATCGATAAATAAAATTTTAAAATAAATGATAACGACCCTTACTACCGCACGTAAAACATTGTTAATTTAAAGTGTGTGTGATGGTTATCACTGTGAGGACAAAAGGTTAAAATGGTATCAAATTCATTTCTAGATAGTCACGTACAGTACACTTAAAATAATAAACAAATAAAAAAGACATTTTGAATAACTTTTGTTTGAATGATCGGATTTTCACGAACTAAGAGTAAATCTCAATGATTCAGATGGGTGACCTTAAATATGATAATTAGTCTGGTAACATTTTAAGTTGCAAAATCAGACATGAAACCGTACTTTCTCACCTTTACCGTACAAACCTTTTTATCGACAAGTATGGGTTTTTGACCATCAAAATATAACCGCAATCTAAAAAATATAGTTCATATAGTTTGCCAGAAAGCAGTAAAAGTTTGGTGTGTTTAACGCTAATTTCACCTTTTACGCAATTCGCTATATCTCTAGAACTAATGAAGCGAATTAAAAATATTTTGCACGCAATTATAAAAGTTGTTTATTGATAATTCCATAAAAATATAATTTTAATAATTTGTTTTATTACTTTAACTGATAATGGTCATAAATTTCTGAATCGTTAAGTGCATAAATTTTTCCACAATTTTGAACCAGGTAGTATTAAAACAAAAAAAAATGCAAAATTTGAACGAAATCGGTCGAATAGCTCCTGAGTAATAGAATTTAAAAAAAAAAAAAAAAAAAAAAAACGGGCTTTTAAACATTAATTTCTCAAAAACTGAAAGGGCGAAAATCTAAATCCGTCCAAAATAAGAAGAATGTTTATTCAAAGAGAGTATCTAATTCAGTAAATTAAAAGATTGTCTGTACTAAGAAATTAGCATCTTTATAGTCACCTACTTGAATCATAAAAATTTACTCATAGTTCATGAGAATCTGATTGATAAAAAAAATTAGTTAGGGTGATATCTAGTTTTCTCGTGCTGATTTAAAAACAAATCTTATACAAAATATAACCGGAAGATTACTTAGTATTTATTAAACAACATCAAATGATAAGATTGTTCTCATGCCTTTAGACATTTTAATTTATTATTAGTTTACCGTTTCCTTGTCTATTAAATGTTTGAAGGTCTGTAAAACTAAAATAAAATACTTTCCAGGGAATAAAATACTTTCCAAATTAAATAAAAGCAAAAACAAATCCTGTATCAACCTTTATCACCCAATGTGAACCAGTGCGATAAAAACTACGAAAATGACAAAAGGTTAAATGGTATCAAATTTATTTCTTAAAAATCTCATGCATTAAAACGAATATTACTCAAGATAATACCGAAATATTTCTTTTTTATTTATTTAGTTCGTCAAATGATACAATTTTTCTTATATTTGTATCAAATTTCTACTTATTGTTCATTGAGTGTTTACTCAACTGTTAAATTTTTCATTAAATTAAAATTTGCATGATTATTTTATTTAAATGATTATTTTACTTGAATGACTATTTTATTTTAATTTCTTCCTGAGGTATTCAGTTTAAGAAGAATTTTTCGATTTTACTAATTATTTCATATTTTTACACGGCTTTACTTTTGCGTTGTTGACCCGAATTTTAATATTTTATCATGGCGATTCGAGCCATTTACCCCAAACAGTTTCGAATATTAAATTTGTTACACATAATTTGTTACATATAAGTTTGTACATAAGTTACATTTGTTAAATTTGTTACATATAACTATTATTTTGACTATTATTTAAATTAAATTCTTAGCATTATGGTACATTTATTAAGTATTCGCGACACATATTGTGTTTTTTTGTAATTTCTTACAAAAATAAAATTAACATTTGACTATATTAATCAAAAGTGTATTAAGAGAAGTCTTCATTAAGTTTAAAAAAACAATATCAATATAATTTACATTAGTTGTTTGTTAATTTTTTTTTAATTTAAAAAAAAAAATAAGCTGGCATTTTAGAATGGGGAAAACATTCAGTTTTTTCAATTCCTCCCTCTGAAAAAGACTTTAAGATTTTTAAAGATTAATTAATTATCGTCGAAATTACCTTTTAAAAGTATGGCTGTCATCGTTTAATTTGTTCCTGTTTTTCTTAGAAATTACTTTAAAAACATTATGCACAAAAAAAACAAGATAATAGCAAGATCTTAATCTCAAAAATTTGTAATCTAGTGGTGTTATGTGTCAATGAAACTTTTAAGGTATCCCTCTGGAAACAATACTGATGAACAGTATAATGTAAAACTGTCACACTTAAAAAGATTTAGCTTAACTCTATATTTTCGCAAGCCCTTCAATTTGAATATAGACTCGTTTCCTCCAAAAGAAGTTGAATTTAGCTTAGTTTGTTTCATAGATGCCAAAATTCAAATACTCTATTACATGAAATTTGCGTAGCAACCATATTGATATATACCTATTCAATGGGAGAGATGTTATAATAATAAAGTATAATAGTTGTTATTTTAAATTGGAAGTCTAAACATCGATTAAGTTGCATGAGAGCAATTTTGTTAAAGCTAAAGCGTATGGTTTAGAAAAATTGCATTGTAATTATTAATTACTTAGTTTTTTTTTCATTCATTCATGTATTTCTTTTGAAAAATATAGAGAATAATTACGAAATTTCTTCTTATAAAACGTTTTACTTTAATAAAGACTTCAGTAAAATAATTAAATATTTGAAAATAAAGAAGCTTTTAAAAGCAATATCAGAGAATTTTAAATTATTTTAGTACTGAATGTTTCTGAAATCAATACGAATAGATCACTAGAATAAGAACAAGGTGGGGAGTGGAACCAGGCATCATATCCCTAATATTAAATAAGGCAATGAACTATATAGCTCCGTATGTTTGCATACGAGGCGTTTGTTTCATATTCTGAATTCGAAATAGCTCCCACTGCTACTTTTTCGTGTTCCTTTCAACGTATGACACCACAGTTCCTGGCCATGTGGATTAATAATTTGAATTCATTTTACAAATTGCATTGAAGAGCTGATTCACTTAGGCTTACTGCTATTAATGCTCAACTCCATGGCATTGCAATTTTGAACGCAACTCGTAATTTGAAGGAAATTCCTGAATCAAGAATTGGGGAGAAAATTGTCTTTGTGAAGGATTTTTTGATGGAAATGACACACATTTGCGTTTCATGATGAGGAAAACCACGAAAATCTCCCACGGTTAGTCTGACGGGAAGGGGGCTCTAACCCATGATCCGTCTACCACTGAGAATACTTTACGTATGCACTGTTGACGGAGTGATCCAGGTGTAGGATTAAGCTTTGGGAAAATTCTTCTTCTAGTCTTCGTGGAATATTTTTTGATGGAACAAACCCGCATTTGCTTTATTTGGAGCGGAAAATGTATTATAAATAAATAACCATTTGTCTGAAGAAGAGTTCAAGAACATTTATCGTATGATCTTGGACCACGCATACATTGCTTTATAGGAAAGGCGTAGATCTTGGATTCCAGAAAATGGAAATTATCTGCATACCGTTATTTTCGATTGATATCTATTTCAAATAGCACGAAATTGTGCAGAGTTCTGGAGCAATAAAATGGTTGTTTCTTATGATAACAAACCTTTAAACGGAGTACCTTAAGAAAAATATTTGTTGTAATCCATGAGTGTAATCCATAACTGAAGATCCTAGTTAAACTTTGAAATTTACAAAAGTACAAGCAACCTGATATAGTCATAAAATGCAATAGTCTTGGGCTGGCTCGGACATCTATTCCGATGTGATAACACAAATCATGTTTCTGATCACTATCTGATTCGGTTTGCGATCTGATAATAAAAAAGCTCACTTTTAATAATCTCATGGGAAACAGAAAACGAGGAAGACCACCAACTTGGTGGCTTGGCTCGGTGGAGAAGGACATTCATATAGCATATAACGGAAACTTGATGAGCCTTGCTGCGAATAAGACCAAATAGCAAAGACTACTTGGGACAGCCTTGGCCTGTAATGGGTTGTAGTGCCTTGAAAGAAGAAGATGAATGTTTATTTAAATTTTGTTCGATTTTCGGCGATCACCCATTACGAAATACTTGATACTAATTCATTAGCAGTGTATTAAACGAAACTCAAAGAAAATCACCAAGTTTCGTCATGAATGCATCATATGATTCCTTATTTGAACTTAGAGGAATTTAATTTTTATTACTTAATTCACACTCATGAAACTACGCATACATAGAAAAAGATAGTAATGAAGTTATTTAGTTTAGAGTTATTGGAGCAAGAGCCAGTTATGGTTATTATCGCACCTACAATTAAGTTTGTAAATAACAATAAAAATGCAATTTAAAAACTAGATAAATTAATAAAAACCTATGTTTTTGAGATAAGAA
Organism: Parasteatoda tepidariorum; assembly: GCF_982258835.1. Lineage (NCBI taxonomy): Eukaryota > Metazoa > Arthropoda > Arachnida > Araneae > Theridiidae > Parasteatoda > Parasteatoda tepidariorum. The sequence continues at coordinate 37,418,176 of NC_141755.1, forward strand.
AAAAGGTTGACAAAAAGATCATCTCCAATTAATAAAATTAATGATGTATTGAAGCTACCAATATGGCATTGTCTCAGAAATTTAAATTTTTTATACTGTATGAAAATGTAACTAATGAAATAAAATCAATTAATTAAGGTCAATAATTTAATAGCTCTAAATAAGTAAATAAGTTTTGTTATAACTTTCTTTATTAACTTAATGCTTTGAAAACTTGGTGACCGTTAAAACTTTTTATAATGTAACGCATTTGGCTTTCAATTTGGATGTAAAAAAAACGTTTCGCTTTCACATAATTGTTTTCCCGTAATAAGGCGTAAAATTTATGTTGATGTTGTATAACTACCCGATATAAATTCAATTGTAAACTATGGGTTAGTATTCAAAAATGTATATTTACCGTTTTTTGTGTCCATAGTAGCGGCAGGTTCGGCTTGCAGCTGGTACTTGTTGTTTGAATCTAAAAATGAACTATCTCATGCTAAACCGCGGTGTAACAACTCCAATTTATTGGTGGCAAAAATTTAATATTTTCAGCAAAACCACGAGAGCAAAATTAAGCATGTGTTTTAGTCGATAAAAAAAGGATTTGATTTTCTTCGGTCATATGAATCATGTGATATCTGTCAGCAGAAAGCTATTTTTAATTTTTATAGTAAAAGAACGAGAATGAATTATCTAAAAAGGGTAAGGATTTATCTACAGTTCTGCTTCATAATAGTGAAGGTATCTTATCTAAATTTTATCATGAAGTTATTACGAATCAAAAAGTTACATATCATGGTGTTTTACTCACAGGATGTAAATGTTTGTGAAACAATGAGTTATATTGACATTTTTTTTTTTTTTTTTGAAAAAAGAAGTCCTTCATAAGGTCTCATTTTAGTAACTGGAGATTTCTTATTCAACTGTGGGGATATGGTAATTAATTCAGTGATATTTAGGCCCCAAATTAAAATAGTTAAGAAAATAATAGTGAATAAAAGTTACGTGTGAAAAAGTGTAACTTAATAATGAAGAGAAAAAAGATAGCCAAAGTATACGTATAAGCTCAAAATAAATTTTTCGAGAATTTAAATATTCAGCTAAAAAAATTAACTATAATAATTAAATTTTTCTAAATATGCAGACCCGTAGTGACTCAGGGGATAAAGCGTTCACCTCCCAATGGAGTGACTGACGTTCGAATCCCAGTGATGGCTGGTTGATTGAAATTCTGCTCACGGCTCGCACCGACCATTAGCTATGTATTAAATTATCTATGTTTATATAAAAATGGCGTATGAAATGTAACCAAAAAATAATGCCTCACTTAACTTTAATAGTAAGTAAAATAATATCATACAAACTAATTCTGAAGAACAAATCATGTATGAGATAAGGGTTTGCCTCGCCTCCAAATGATGTGAACCCGGTTCGAATCCCAAGGGTGGCTGGTTGATAGAGAGGCTCCCTGCTCGTGACGACCACAGTCCTGTGACGTAAAATGCTCTCAGTGATTGACAGATCATGGGCTCGAATCTCCTTGCCATCAGGCTAATCAGGAGAGGCTTTTGTGGTTTTTCTCTCCGTGTAACGCAAGTGGAGATTAGTTCAATCTAAAATTCCTTCTCGACGCCCAATTTGGATCCTGGAGTTTTATTGTCGTCTGGGTTTTGTACAAAACTAAAAGGCTACGGAGTTGAATATCGATAGTCGTAAACTCAGAATTGGGTCGGAATATTAACGTCGGTTGTAAATTAAAATAAAATAGGTATATACAAGGTGTTCCGAACAGAGTATATAGTAATACAAAAGAGAGCACTTGATTAATATTTTCGTAATGAATATTTTGTAATAAATATAATGTCTAAAAAATTTGCAAATTAATTTCACAAATTAATATTTAAGCCAGAAAAAAGAAGAATTTCGAAATCCAACGAATCACTACAGAAGAAGACAAGACTGAAAACATCAAATCCTATTTAATTGTTGGAAGAAACATTGATGATTTGAAAGATGATTACTAGAAAAATCCCTAAGTTTCACCATGCCTCCAAACTGGTTTTGATGTTTATTATTCCACCTTACTCACTAAAAATTCATTCAGTCTCAGTAGGGTATTTTTACTGTTTAAATATTAATTTTTGCCCCCTATTGTATATGTGTACACTTTTTTTAAAATGATTCATTTATTTATTGATTTTCGGCTGGAATGCAGAATTGGGTGCCTCTTGTATCAGAACTAGTACCTTGAAATTTTTACTGCTCATAAAATCTTTCATTTTCTTACTGTTTCTATCCTTATTTATAATTATTTTAAATCTTACTTATTAGTCATTTTCCAGTTTTCTGAAAAAACATAAGAGAGGCCTCTAATAATAAATTTTTACCTATTTGTGGATGAATTATAAAATGTATATTAAGTGTAGTCATTACGGAACACCATATGTAACCTAAGGATATTATCACAGTATATTTTAAAGGATTAATTCTTGAAATGAATTATAAAATGTATATTAAGTGTGGTCATTGCAAGACACCCTACACTACCCTGCAATAATGGAAGAAACACTTACAAGGTGTACACACACTCAATAAATACTTAAAGGATTATTTTATAACTTTAGAGACATTTAGTTCATGCTATTTTTCATACTTAGCAATAAAATTCAAGATTCAGAGATTTAGGAGGTCTACAATAAATTACGAATGAATACAAGTATTTTTTATCAACATACAAGTATTATCCTTATGGAAAAATACAAGTATTATCTTTATGCCAAAAAATCAAGCAATAAGCTTGTAACTTATATCGATTAATTTATTTGCTATTTTAAATAGCTGCATAAAATTTCATAAACCTAGAATAAACATTTATAGAGATATGGAAAATTTTTGAAAGAAAAATTATTTTTTGCCATACTTGTTTTTTTCTCGTTATGACTTTGTATTTATTCAATAAAATTAAGCAAAATATTTTGTGCAATTTAAAATTAATTACCAATTTATTGATTTAAAAATTTCAAAAAATTCGTTAAAAATTGCTCAAGATATAAATATTTAAAGTAGTTTTCTAATATTGCGTATGCGCAGTTCTTCATAATTTTGTAGTGAATTGTATTTAGAAATTAATGAAAAAGTTCGGTTGGAACATCTTAAAAATTTAGAAAGTTTTTTCTTCAAAATTTAAAACTCAATTTTCTAAAAAGGTTTTGTATTTTTTAAGAGATAGCTCAAAACAATCAGAGGTTTTCCACAAATGTTGTTTTGTATAATAAGAAAAAATTTAATAGCGAATGATAATACCTTACAATAATCGTTTAGAAACCAAAATGTTATAGTATAGGAAAAGAAAACATACTTTTATGGGGGATGACCCCCCCACAATACCGGTCACATTTTTATTGTATCTGATTTAATTGTACAAAATGAAATTTGTGGAAAACCCCTTATCATTTTAAGCTTCCTCTTAAAAAAATACAGAAACTACTTTGAAAATTACTTGAAACTTTTTAAATCCTTAGGATATATATACAAATCAAACATTTTTCATTAATGCAATTCACTACAAAATTATGAAATAATTTTTTTGTAATTTTTTCTGCACTTGCGCAGTATAAAAGAATTACTTCAAATACTGATATTTTTCGGAATTCTTAACTTTCTTTCTTTAAATTTTAAATCAATAATTTTGTAATCTGTGCGCAAAGTGTAGTGTTGTCATCAGAAGGTTGCGTGTTCAAATCACGTCCGGGTCACCAGTTACAGGATAAATAATCAGACAGGAATGCAGGATAAATAATCAGAAGACATTTTTCAGAGCAACCATTTTTATTAATATTTTTTACCTGTTTTTTTCTCTCGTTGCCATTCGCAACTCTCTTAAAAATAAGATGAACAGACATGTGACAATGACATTCCTGCAAATCTCTTACTATATATAAAATTCTAATGATGGTGTCGCAGTTTTCCATTGTTGTCGGTGCATTTTTAGTGGCCAGAAAATCACGTGGTAGGATCCAGTTTCCCCACATTCATTTCCATATTGCTTAGGTTGTCATCAGCATAAAATTAACAAAAGTCGTAAAGGTATTGTTTTTCTTTAAATATTTTTGTATCCCTAATTTAAAGTTATTTTTCAGTACTGCTATTATTAGTGAAAATTTTAAATTATGGTTGTGAACTCATCAAATTTGTTTGAACAATATAATGTATTAAGAATATAAATGTTATTTTAAAAAAATGATGATTAAAAAAACACTTCTGTTCACCAAGAGATTTAAATGTTTATAATCCTAATAGATAGTAATATTTAGAGGTGGGAAGTAGAGGCGCAAGAGCGTAAGTAAACAGAAATCCTTTTAGTACATAGATGTTAAGTGAATATTTTTAATTTTAGTAGAAAAACTGTTTTCTGGCAAGAAAAAACAACTATTGCGAAGCAATCATCGGGGTTGGTGAGCGGTAGCGAACAGGGGGCTTTGCCCCCTAGTATGTATATAAAAATGCATGTATGTCCTTTATAGACTCCTAAACCATCAGAGAGAAAGCGATGAAATTTGCCATACAGATAGTTTCAAGCACGAGGAAGGTCACTGTCAACTTTAGAACATTTTGCGACAAATCGTTCTTGCAGGATGAGCGAAAAACGAAATGGAATTTTCTGATTGGTTAGGCGTTAGCCATTGTTTCAAAATTTAACGATTCAATTAACACATATTTTAAAGATAAAATCAGTGATAATTGCTAGCATATAGCTCAGTTTGAACAAAAAGTAGTTTATTGCAAGTATTTAATTATTTTATATTCACTATGTCAGATGAATTCAATGATCATTACGTGGTGAGTACGCGTGGTTTTCGTCATCAAATTTATACTTTGTCTGATGCTACGCGATTTTATTTTATTTATATTAATTCTTTTAAACATGTTTCTAAAAAAATACTTATTTGAAATCAACGGTAATGCTATAGAAAAAAAAAATATTTATGTATTCAAAAGCGAAAATTAATAGAAAAGTGGTACTAATTCGTTTACTAGAAACATGAAAACTCGACGCTAATGAGTCTTAATTACGCCAATGATGTTTAATTAATAAGAGTAATATATGCATATTGAAATAAAAGAAATAAATGCTCGTAGCACTTCACAATTCTCAATACTTAATAAAAGTAATAAACTATGCACTAGAAAGAAAAAGAAGTGGAGTAAAGGTATTTATTTGTCTAGAAGAACCGAAAGAAGTCGTCTTACTATCATTTACGACAATGGTGCTTAATTAATGTTGATAATATGCATTAATTGAAATAAAAAAAAAGTAATTTCTGTACTAAAAAGCAAAAATAAGGTGAAAAGCACTCTGGATAAACTTAAAAAATCTGCATATTATTATTGACACTAATGCTCAATTATTATTGATGATGTGTATTAATTGAAATAATATAAAATAAGCTATGTGTTTAAAAAGCCGAACCCATGGTAGAAAAATTAATGGGAAATTCGCTTAAAACATTAAAATATCGCCATTCACAGATGACGCTTAATTCAAATGTATTCCTGACTGTAATATGTACTACTGGTATTATGGTAATTGGTGATTTAGTATTGATAAGAATTCTTCAACAAGTTTTCCGTAGTTTCAGAATGTATTTTTTTCCAGTGGTAACTAAGATAGTGTATTAATATTTTTTAATGAATTAGAATTAAAATAACTTTTCTCCATCACTACTTTTAATTATTTTAACAGTAAATTAAAGGTCAGGTTGAAAAATGATCATGCTCCAAAACCCTTATCAAGATCCATTTTTTTTTTAATTAATGCAGCTTTAGTTGGCGACCACTGACAAATACGTATAAACTCAAATGTTGAAGGATTATGTAATAGGTACCAAATATACTTACATAGGCATAAAATATCTATCTATATTATATAAAACGCTTATACGTACGTATGTATCAATAAAACCGATGATATTTCTTTTCTCGCGTTGGCAACAGTTTTCATTTTTAATTGATAGGCTTCGGCACGCAAGAGCACGTAGTGATCATCATATGGCTAATCTACATTATGTAAAACGCTAATACGTTTTAATTGATAGGCTTCGGCGTGCAAAAGTACGTAGTGAGCATCATATGTCTAATCGGGTGAATTCTCACAAAATTATCTTCATCGAAGCCGATGCTTTACATCCGGCTTTCAGTACTATTTCATATTGTTTTACAACAAATGGTTTTAGCCCTCTGGTGGGAAAGACTTTAAAACAAAACTTACAACAGTTACTTTTCTCAACAACTGAAATTTAGAATAGTGTGATTAAGAAAAATATGTGAACTGTTTACAATTTCCAATTAATATTGAAATGCACAGGTTTAGAATTTTCTACAGTGAAAAGTTTTCGTAACTTCAGTGTTCAAAAAAGTATACAAAAGCTAGACGTTAAGAACTTATCCAATGAGCAAGCAAAGCGAGCATCGGATTGCGAAGCAATCCGAAACGAACTGCGAAAGCAGTTCCGGGGGATGGCGAGCGCCAGCGAGCAGGGGGCGAAGCCTCCTAGTATTGATATATTTGGTAATTATTAAAACTGCACCAATCAGTTTTAATACCTATACTTAGGAATTAAGTGTTTATGAATGACATGGTATGACTTATGAATGACATGACATGGTTTATGAATGACATGACAAGTAATTATGAATGACATGGTATGAATTACAAACAAAGAGCTCTTCTTACATCAAAAACGTAAGGCCACCAAAGATTACAACATATAACGTTAAGTAAAATGAAAAATTTATTTTCGCTATACTTAGTGGAAGAACCAGATAAGAACCATTTTCAGAAAGAAAAAAGAACACAAGCATCCGAATTATTTTATTATGAATTTACAATAAGGTGGGACTAATAATTCTTTGCTTCACTTTATTTACCTCTGCCTAATCTATGTGAATCTATCTAGTCTATAAAAATGAATGTGAGTGCGCGCGTGTAACATAAAAAGTTTCGAAACACTTTCAGATTAAAAATAGGGAAAATAGCTAGGTCAGTCAAATTTTAAAAACTGATTTACCTTATACCATTTTAGCGGACCATCGGCACGATTTTAGCGGACCATCGGTCAAAATTCGGGTTTTATACTGCATTCCTAATTTTTACTTAATTTATCACACTCTTACTGTTTAAAATTTTATCTTGTTATACACCATGTTTTTAACTCGACTCTTATACAGTCTTGTTTTTAATCATTTTCGCTGTAAAATTTACAACTGGGTCCCTTTTGACCCAGTTGGTTTTAACTCACGGTTTTAACTATACTGGTTTTAGCGCTATATTTACCTTTTAGCTTGTTCTTTTTAGATTGTTTCAATTTTACATTTCCCAAGTAGCACAGGGATATTGTAACAGCTTTGGTCTACATCAACCGACATTGTCAATATTGGCGAAAACCGAAATTGTGTGTACGATATTGTACAATTCCCGTCGATTTCACATTAAAAATCTGTTTGTAAAATTTTCATTTAAAACTTTATTGTGTTCTTAAATCAAAATTAATCATTTAAAAGACAAAAAATGACGTCAAATTGTTATAATTCCAAAAAATAAATTTAAAATATAAATTTAGAGATATCCGAACAAAAACGGACAATATTTGATATCAATATTGTAATCGTGTTTTTGTCACGGCATCGATCGTTTTCACTTAAATACTGAAATCTGTGATATTCACCACTCGGAACCGTAACCCGTTAAGATGCTGTTTATCAGTTTCCGCTACACCTGCCGTTTATTTATCTTTGTCTTCTTATATTTAAATCTAATTTCGTCTCATAAGATTTATATCTTAGCGCATAATGTAAGTGGAATTAAAATGATTTCGATTTAGCGAGCCCGAAAACTCAAACCAGCTGAAGATGAAGGAGAATTAATGCACCTTGTTGAAGTGAGCGAATTCTCTGATCTTGGCAGGTATGTTCTGTTTTTAATATGTATAATTATATTATTGCGAGAATTACATTGATTTCCTCCTTTTTCATGTCCAGACTGCTTAACTATTTAATTATATCACATTATTCAATTCTCATATTCACAAACAGTGGCGAAATTTTATAGTATGTTTGGAGGTGTTAAGCCTTCTGACATGCTTATGTTTATATTTTTTCACATCTGCAACTTGTACGTTCGATGAAAAATATTTTTTAATACTTAAACTAATTAAAAATTTAAGAGCCAGGCAAGCTAACAAATAGATCATATTTGCATATTTTTTAATTATTAATTTGTCATGGTAGATTGAAATGTTTTTTTTTTCGAAATTTTAAATTGATGATTTAGTATGTCTACTAGATTGATTTAATATGTCTACTGAAGATTTAATAAGATCTCTAATATTGCTGCTAGTAAGAAGTTTTTTTCTCAACCGTACAAGTTTGCAGCTATATATATATATATGTTTAATTATTATTATGTTTAATGTATTAAATTAATATATATATATATGTAATGTTTAAATTACAAAAATAAGAATTGAATCATGAAAATTTTATATGTCTACATCTTACTTACCAAACCGAATAGCTCATTAATCAAGTAATGAATAATTTCGGACGGGGTTTTGATATGTGTATATATATTTGCTAGAATTACGCCAATTTCCTCTTCTTCTTTTTTTTTAGTCCAAGTTTGTTAACTATTAAATTATATCACATTATTCAATTCTGATATTCCCAAAGATCTTGTTTACTTTTATTGGTTCTGTGCACTATAACAATTTGTCTGCTCCTCTCGGACTAAAAAAATGTCTAAAAGACTTGAAAAATGACGAAAATTACCTTTATTTATTTTTTGACAGAAATTTACCAGTTATATTTTAATCATGCCTTTAAATAATAACTTTTTGACATGCTCAATATACGCTGATAGTAGCGTAAATTGATGTATTTTTTCTGTTGTATTTTCGTCAGTTATTGATGTTGATTTTCACGTTGATTTTAAATATCCCAATAAACAACCTGAAAATTTGGAATCTTGTATTTGAGTATTTACTTTCTAAGTCAATAATTGTGTTGAATTTTATCAGTTATTGCTGCTGAATTCTCCATAGTTTTTAAATCTGATATTTTTTATACGATATTTTTATACAACAGCCTAATCTAGAAACGAAACACTCATTGGAGGCGACCGATTCGTGTGAATTTTCGTCAATCTTTTTTTTTTTTTTTTTTGTCAAGTACTACCTCGTATTTAATGATTTGCAATTTTTTTTTATTGTGATTATTAGTTACAAAAGGTGAAGGAAATAATTTCTGTGTCCCCCGCCTCCCAACAAAATGCAGAAATGTTACATGTAATGTTATAATCAAAATTACACATTCAATTTAAAAAAAGTTATATGTAGTTTTTTTTTTTTTTTTTTTTTTAAATTAGCTTTTGTTATTTTAAATTAGCAGCATACATGTTTATCATTATGAAAGGTATCTTGCAGAAGGATATTAGTGCTAGAGAGTTTTGTCGCAGATAGCTCGAAAAAATTCTGCCTCAGGGATTCAGAGTATAACAGCTTTGGGTATACCTATCATTTCAATTAATGTTATTATATTGCCTTTTTAAATTTATTGTTCTGATTTTGTCGGAGAAAATAGTAACTTCGGTAAGTCATGACAGCTTCTTGGAATTATTGATGGAAAGTCAGGGATTTGAAAATCTTAAATGTCGCAGATACCCCGTACATAATGAAAAGCAATCCATAGCTGAATGTGTCCCAACTTTGCATCATATTTTAACTTATGTGATTCTTAAGTCAAATATGACTGTGATAAGTGTTTTGATGGTATAGGTATTTCTCCGCACACAATTTATTCTTAGAATTTGTGATAATTGGATTTGTAAACATACAATCTGATACTGCAATGTTTAATATATTTATTCAAAGGCAATTGCTTTGAAAGCTTCTCATATACAAAGTAAAGAACTAATGCAAGAACTGTTTTAGTGAAAAGTGACTGAAGTCATAAATAATATATTATAAAAATGAAAAATTTAGATAATTCCTTCCTTCAGCAATCCCATGCCCGTGTTACTTGTATGGTCTTAATTGAGGATAAATTATGAGATACATTTTGTAATGTTTATAAAAGCATATATATATATATTTTTTTTTTTCCTTCTTTCAGATATGCTATTTTGAAACCATCTGTAAAGGCTATCTATGCTCTTTTACTTCAGCACCATCTTGGAATTGGCGATGACGTATTGTAAATTAGAATGAAAAGGGAAACAGTGAAAGCCTCTCAGCTGTTACAAATGCCATCTTGGGTAATTTTATAGACATAGAATTTTAAAATTTGTAATAAGACTTTACTTTTTCATTATCTTGCACTGAAATGGATCAGTTATTCCTTAAATTAATTACCCTGGTCCTTCCTGTTTTATTTTGCTTAGTTTGTATTCTAAACTCTAATACTTTTACATTTTACAGCATTGTATGTTTCAAAGTACAAAAGTTAGCCACTCTTAAAGTTTTGTAATGTTTTTCATGGCGTCTTTTCTCAACTACTAGCCATCAGGTTTTGTTGATTTAAATCATAATTTAATACATGATTTAAATCAAATGATTTTTTTTTAAAAAAATCATTGATTTTGAAAATTAAACGGTGTTTTAAATTATTGATACTTTATTGTTTTCTTTTCTTAGTTTTAAAATTTATTTTAAATAAATTGCTGCATTAATTAATTTTAGTTATTGAAATTACTTTCTTTCTTGGTGTGTGTTAAATTCCAACACATTTGAAATTACATTTATAACAATCTTTTTGATTCTTGAGATTGATTGGATAGCATTAAATGTGTACAGATTAAAGTACACATTTAATGCTGTCTTAATATAGACTTGCATAGCTGTAGAAAGTAATTAATAAATATGATTTTTTTCAAAAAAAAATTCAAATAATGTTAATTTAAATTCTTCCTTTTGATTGAAAAAGCATGAAATTAAAATCTACATTATATTTTATTAGTGGAAAATGTATATTTCTAAAGCTTGAGGTTATATTAGAAGGAAATTACCCTAATATGTCAAAAATAGAAGGGAAAAAAGGGGGGCTGATGAATTCAGATGTTTTTTTCCTGATATAGTGTCATTCTTCCCTTTCAAAGTCTATTTGAGGCAGTAGAGTTATTAACTGGTAACTGGAATTTTTTCTCTCATAATATGTTTATACTATCTTTGACGTTATCATATTTTCTATTATCAATAAGTACATAGATTTTTTTAAATTTTTTTTAGCTTAACTTATTTATTTTGATATAAGATTAAAAATGAATATTTTAATATAAAAATATATAGATTAAATATTTATTTATTGATGAATGACTACATTTATAAACACAGTCTGTTGCATTTATTTTGTCTTATTAAAGATCAAGAGAAAAAAATCTCACTTTTTAATTAAAATTATGGTTTGCTAATTGAAACTTTGTTTTAATAGTTAAGGAACAGGGATCTGTGTCCAAGTCAAATTTATTACCACTTAGCGGTACCTTTACAAAATACTTCACTCTATCTGAATCAGCACTGTGGTAAGCACATGTTAGATGTGGAATTTGTATTGACTAGCCGGGTTCCTATCCCAGCCAATACTGGGATTGGAACCCGGCATCGAAAGGTGACCAAATAATTTTTAAAAATTATTCAAAGAAATTTTTTTCCCATCTATTATATTATAAAATATAATATTTTCCATATGTTATAAACTTACTCGTAAAGGGCTCCCATATAAAAACAGGCCCAGTGCTCCTGAAAACATAAAAACTGCTCTGATTGTATACAAAAGAATTATCAACCTAGGGATTAGCATAAACGCTGCTAGTAGTACTTGAGTTATACTTATGTCTACTTTAGTTCATGTAATGTTTTCAATATAACTATTTGTCTTTTAATTTAAAAATATTAAAATTAACCACAGTTCATGTGTTATTTTTTTTCAGCTACTACCTTCAGACTGTTTAAAGAAACTTGCAGACTAGAAAAAGCTGAAAAATTTGAAGTTCTTGCCACCGTCAACGACCGGGAAGGCAGGAAGACTAAGTTTGCCTCTACTGACGCAGTTTTGTTTTAGAAACAATTGGTTGTATTAAAGAAAACAATAAATTATAGAAATTAGTATATTATTCTTTACTGTTTAATAAAAATTATATTTCATTTACTCATTTGACAACCGTTCATGCCCTAATAGATATTTTGGCTACACTTTAATGGACAAAGGCTATAAGTAAATAAATCGCAGCTTATTCTACCATGCTTACCCTTTTTTAAATCAGAAATCTGAGGAAGTGACTCCTGTTATTTTATTATGACAACATCAGTGTAAATATTGCTTTTTTTTTTTATCTTTTTAATCAGATTTCTTAAAATCGAACATGATGCTGTGAAGATAAGGAATTTTGTTTTCCATGCATACTATTTTAGTAAAATACAGATTATATAATACTAAAACGTCACAGCAAAAGGTTTATAGTTTTAAATTAAACATATTGTAATTTTAATCTACATAGTAAAATATAGATGCTGTAAAAATTATTGCACAAATCACTTAAAATATTAAAATTATTTCACAGTATAAATGACTGCTTGTACCCTGAAAAAGAGAAAAAATATCTTAACAAAACTATTTACTTTCTAGTTTATTTTCTAGAATAATAATAAAATATACCTGCCTACCGAAACTTATTAAATATTAATAACTAAGCTGCAGATTTTAAAATTCTATAAAATTTGGTAATAACAAATAATTTAATTTTAAACAAGCTAGAACGGTTTTGTTATCAGCTTTTTCCAGGTTACAAGCAGGCATGAATAATTTCAAAAACTAATTTTTATTTTCTAAAATAACGTAATTTTGGCGATAGTCGGCATTCCGCAGCATTTGTTTTTTGAATATCGTGTTGACGATGTCGGGCGGCATAGTACAACGTTTGTAAATGCAGAGAGATGTCGATCGACGTTCCCCAACGTTTTTACAATATTGAATATACGTTATAAAAGGGGTCCGTTTTTATATAGTACAATATTTCGTTACGATATTGTACAATGTTCAAAGCTAAGTTTTTACGATATCGTTTTTGTGAATTGTGCTACTTGGGTTGTCTTCGTTAATCCTTTTACGGTTTTACCTTTTAAACATCTGCATCACGCTTTTGGTCAGTCCCAGCTCAGAAGTAGGGGTCCGAGCAACATTTGTATTTACCCGTTTGTAACATGGGCACGTGCCTGGATTTTATTTGTTTCAAATCAAGGTTGAATTCCTGTGTTCTGTCAGCCTAATACTCATTCGGGTCCCTTTTTGGAGTTGTAAAGGGTTGGTTTGTATAAGGATCTGTTGACCTGTTAATAAGGGTCCGTTGACCTAATCCAACCACCCAGTAATACTTTTATGCCCTTTTATTGTTAATTCTTATTCTTTTGTTCAAACTGTGTAATAAGTTTTCTGTTCATGGCCTGTTGCCATCAATTGTTTTGTAATATTTTTGTGTTTTTTAATTAGATGGCACGGGGGGGGGGGGCTTCGCCGGGTGCCTCGGCTGGCGCATGTGCCTGTTGCTCCTCTCTTTCGCGGCGACGAGTCCATACACTCCATTTCCCGCATACCCACATTTGGGGGGATCGGGATAAATTCCACCTTACCTTATACCATATTGAATTTGAAAGCTTTGTTTCGGATTTCAATTAGTGATTGATTTTGTTAAACGGGTTGTAATGTTTAATCTGAGAAGACTGATCATCTTTTCTGATTATAAAAGCAATTGGTCCTCACACATTTTTTCCTGAAATCCTGGTAAAGGATTGCAATAAAAATGCCTGTGAAGAAAAAAGTATAAATAAATATAGAGAAAGTAGAAAGAAACGAAAATTAATGAAAGAAAGAAGAAAAAAAATTTGGACATAAAATAAATGAATGAATGAGAATAACAAGAATGTAAGCAAAGTGAATTTGAAGAAAAATAGAACAAGAAATAGACTTAAAAGTAAAGATTTAAATAGCAAAACTGCCCAAGTAGCACATAACATTAGATAATATCAGAAAATCCGCAAAATCTAACGTTATATTACACAACTTGTAATATTAGAAAGATATAAAAGGTCGCTGTTTGCTCAGCCTTATATAATATTAGATTCTATGCAAACTAATATTATCTAGCGTTCGCCATAATATTATTTTGCATTAGTTTTGATGCTATATAATATTAGATTTTGTATTTTCTGATATTATTTTGCTTTGCTTTTTATTTTTTTGGAGTAAGCAAGAGGAAGATAGTAGAATAATTCGGCGATATAATTTTACTTAATTTTCTGTATTGTTGTGAAGCACTAAAACATAGAACAATAGTTTTATGTCATACCATGCATTATTTACTTATCAATACAGAAATACTAAATAAAGTTATATTAGCAAATTCTGCTACCTTCCATTTTTCTCCTCTTTACTCCAAAGTATATCTTATGTTCAGTTGATTTTTTTTAATATTTCAAACTTAATTAGGAAATATTTTGTTGCAACTTTTATTGATATTTTTTTTTTCATTTCTTCATACAATGGGTATTAAAGCAAATTTTATATCATTAATAATTTTCAAGTCCCAATTTAAAATGTACTCTTAATTTTTTTTTTTTTTTTTTTTTAAAAAAGAGCCTATTTTATCAAAAGCTCAATTGAATTTGTTAGTTTGCAATATATTTTAAAATTTGTAATTTAAGCCATTTGTAATTTTACAATTATCAATCATCATTTATATTCTGAAATTGTAAATTAAGAAAACCACACTACATAATTGCTAAGTTAAATTTACATTTAAATTGAGTTGAAAATTTACCTGAATTTTTTTTTTCTACTAGTATATAACTAAGTTATTCATTTCCAAAAATATTAAAATAAAATTATATCTCAAATTTTTAAATTGTTATTTTTTGTAATAACTGACACAATAAAGAAAATTGAAAATTATTCAAATTACTTACTTGCATAAATTATTTCACTTCTATCATTGAAATTAAACAGAGAAATACTTACGTAACTTTATCCTTTTACAATCTGAAATTTTACTTACGAAACACAAGAAACAAAACCTAAGGGCACCTGTAGAAATATTATCAGGGAGTGGAAACAAAAAGAACTTATATGAATTTTAATTAAAAAAAATTTGCAATTATTTTTTGTAATGTAAAAATAATTTTACATTGGGACATCAGAAATTTTTAACGATTCAATAATTAGTTAAAGGTACTATGTTCTTTTATTTACTTGAAGTTTAGATAACATTTATATGTCAAGACCAAAAAAAAAAATTAATAAATATTGTATTTTATCAGAATTAAATTTTCACAAACATTTAATTGCATACAAGAATGAGACGAAAAAACATAACATACTTTTTTACTATAAGTTGCTTTTGTATTGATCCAAATTTGACTGCCATCAGTTACTTTTTCAAAACCCTGCTATCACAAAATTTTTCTTTAAAATCAACTAATTCCTTGTTTGTATTTCGCTGATAAGAGTTTATGCTTCATGAACATAGTAAAAACAAACATAACATTATAGGCAAATGTCTTGAATGAGACTTTAAGAAAAAAAAAAAAAAGAAGATGCAATTCTACATGTTTTCACAAAGAATATACAAGACCTTAAAGATGAAAGTTTGAGCAATATTCTTTTAGGAATTTTAATCATGATATAAATGTTATTCAGTCAAAAGAACTTTTCACGATTATAATTATTTTACAATAATATGATTTTAAACATGATAAAAATAAAAAAGCATAAATTCTTGTCTCAAATTTCAAATAAATAATTATGTGAAAATTTCCAAAATTAAAATAATAAACTCAATGTTGATGATGAAAATCCTCAAGAGTTTCAGTTACACTTTAAAATCAGCATTAAAAAAAATTGCTTCCGATATCATACCGAAAGATTGAAAAAAAAAAAATTTTAAATATTCAACTGTTACAGTAATTAAGAAAAAAGAAATCCATAATAAATATAACTATTTCACAGCATAATACTTTTATTTAAAAACAAAACACACTGTAATATAAATTTCATCCAATTGTAAATGTAATACATTACCTTTATTGTTCAAAATTAAAGTCGACAACTTTGTGGTAAAACAAAAGTTAAAAATACTTAATTGTTATTAATAAAATCATTTTCTTTTCATAACTTTAAACTGTTTGATACAGTTTGAGTTCTAATTATTAGTCTATATTTGCTTGAAAATATATTTCCAAGTGGTCGTTAAATGCTTTTATGAAAAATTCAGCAACAGTTTTTGTATGCACCACAAAAAAACAGGGATGAACTTCACAAGTTTCTCTCTTTCTCCAAACTTCAACATGACAGCATCTTTCTTCAACATGATGACTTAAATGGTAGATTTAAAGTGGTCCTTGCTGAATAATCACTGTTAAAATCATTCGTAGTAAGGATCGAACTTAATATTCCATCAGAGTGTGCCATTTCCATTTGTAGTGTCTTGATAGTAGATTTCCTTGAAGATGAAAAGCTATACTGAAATTTAAAAAGAAAATACATCAGATTTTGCAATGGAAAAAAAAAATTATAACTATTAAACATTGAATATTTATTTGATACTTTAATTATTTAATTTGAAAATGTTTTTCAGAAATTGTAATATCCTTTACAATGAAATTAAATGGTTTAATTGCGGTATCGATACCAGCGTAAAAAAAATTTCTTTAGTGTCACACAAAAAATAACAGTGTGAGAAGGAGATCAACAAAAAGAATTTAGCTCATAAGCACTCCCAAGCAAACTATCATATATTTAAAAAATAAAAAAAAATCAAATTGCAAAACCTTTCAACTTCTTTTATTAGAACAGAAAATAACTACTCGCTATGTGGCAAATCAACAAAAAGAGTGCCGAAAAATATTAAATAAACAAATGCTTATTTTAAAAATCGTATAAGTACATAAATGTAAAAAGATACTATGAGAATTCAAAATCATCAATTTATGGTTGAAAAACACGGGTAGAATGAGAATTCTTTAACAATTCACATATTTCAAAGTTGTAATATATATATTAATTATATTTTGCCCTCCCCATTAATATGTTTACATAACGTTCTTTAAAAGTCAATATGCATAATATTTATATTTTATTGTTTAGTTAAATTTTTAATCTCAGATCTCATAAGCATTAATAGAAATTTATTTAAAAACTTCATTAAACAATAATTATTTATTAGACTAATTATTATTGTAATAATTATTTAATAAATATTTATAACTAAAAGAAACATTACAGAATAGGACAAACTCGAAAGGTATAACTCCGGGCAAACATATACATATTTTTTAAAAAAAAATTGCAAGTTTAAAATCTATTTGGCGATTGCAGTTGGCGGGACAGATCACGATACTGAAATATCCCCAAGAAATTTAAATAAAAATGTTTAATTCTTTTTTTTACAATAATTTAAGGCCTGGTTTCTTAGCCTGTCGTCCTAAACGTCGGCGTCAGCTGGAAATCAGCGCTAACCTCTGATTGGTTTATTTGTGAGTTTGATAGTATACGTCATCGAACGCTTATCTTGAACTTCAATTGCCGTCCAACTCAACTGCAGTTGGATTACAGCGTGACGTTAACCACAGAAGCAATGGTGGACAACATCCAACAGCACATTGAAATCAGCCAAGATTTTGATTTTGACATTAAACATAGCTTCTTCATTAAACATAGCACTCTTCATTTAGCTCAGCTATAATGTGTTTTTTCTTGAACAAAGTCATTATTTGTTCTCTAAAACACTGGTCGACAATAACAAAATCAATACAAATTCAAAATAAATATTTGTTTACGTTATTAACGCATGCGCAATGAGAGATAATGTCTGCGTTGGACCGACTGCTCACGCTGAGCTAACAAAAAAGTATTTTTTTGGCGTCAGATCTACGTCAACTTTCCGCTGACGCCCAGATAAGGCGTTAGTTCTAAGAAACCAGGCCTTGAGCTAACAAACCAGTATTTTGTTGGCGTCAGCGTGACGTTGACGTCCCGCTGACGCCCAGATAAGGCGCTTGTCCTAAGAAACCAGACCTTAAGACATGAAATTTTAATATAGTAACAATATTGTTTGTATTGAATGTTAAACATTCTAGAATGTAATGGTTTAAACTGTGCTAAAAGTAGCAGATCATTAATTTTCTAATTGTTTTAACTTGGCTAATTTGTTTACAGACAACTATTTTTATCTTTTTCATTGTTGCAGAAAAACTTTGTCAGGGTTAAATTACTTAGCAAACATTGTTTTACAAGCATATTTTGAACCAATTACATTACTTATTATTTATATTTAAAAAAGTGGTGAAAAGTGTTAAATAAACAATTGCTTATTTTCTTCCATTGTATAATTTAAAATCTGATTAATGTAAAGGAACATCAATGTAAAAAGATACTATGAGAATTTAAAATCATCAATTCATGGTTGAAAAAATCATATAGAAGGAGAATTCTCTAACAATTCACATAATTCAAAGTTGTAAATATATAAAATATAGTTCGCCCCTTCCCCCAAATATTTTGACATAGCATTCTTTAAAAGTCAGTATACCCAACATTTTACCCAACATTTGTCAAATATTTTTTTCTTATAGTTTAACTAAATTTTTACAGCATTAGATTGTTTCTAACAGGAATTTATTTAAAAAATATAATTTAATCAAAGCTCTACATTCACCATAATCACCATTTTGAATAGACCATATTATTGTTCATTTTTTAATCATTTACAAATTAATATAAATAATGATACATCAAAAACATACAGATTAGCCTATATTCAAATAAAAATCAGTCTATATTTAAAGAAAAATGCTTAATTGATTGTTGTACAATATTTTAATCATAAAATTTTAATATGCTAGTAATATTGTTTGTATTAAACATTCTACAATATAATGGTTTTAACTGCGCTAAAAGTAGCAGATTATATATAGATATATATTTCTTACTTAACACGGCTAATTTATTTACAGACCATTACTTTTGCCTTTTTCATTTTTGCAGAAAAACAGTGCTTATTACTTACAGATAGACAATACGTTTCAACAAAGAAGTCAACAACTACGAATGAACAATAATAATCACAATATAAAATATTTACTGACCTTATTGAATACATGATCAATAAATTAATTCTTAAATGTTTTAATTTAGCGGTAAAGTTTATTAAGTAGGTACACTGAATGTTTCTACAACATCTACAATCTCAAACATATCGTGCTTTAAATTACTTTTCTACCTGATTTTTAACTCAAGGAAAAAACATTACCTACATAACTACGATACTAATTTATCATGTAACTATCATTGACATTTATAAAGTTTACAAAAAACTACTAAATTATAAATACCTTAAATAGTAGAAACGAAAGCTCATGAGCGGAAACAAGATCGCCATCTTGTCGACTTGTAAACAAGCAGAAGGAGCAGCAGACAACTCAACAGAAACAGTTGAAAAAGTTTTTCGAGTTTAATCGTTCGCAAACTACCACTCATATTATCTGCCATAAAATAGCATTGGCTGAAAATGATATTTTAAGTAATATTTAATTTATCGTTTTCTTTCATAAATAAATGTTTATTTATTAATAATATGGGATAACCTTTCGCAAAAATGTCGCGCTGGACCAAAAGTAATGAAATAGATGATAATTTTGAAAGTCCGAATGTTAGATCGAATACTTTTTAATTTTATATAATATTAGCTCTAATATTAGAAGATGGGATTCAATAGTATTGCGTTTTCTAGCACGGCAGTATTATATTGCATCTTTCTAATATTAGATCATATCTTTTTGCTACCTGGGTGAAAATAATCTAGATTTTTCAAATATTCTTGAGACTAAATGTGATAAGGGTGTGTTACATAGTCAAAATCATGTTGACGGATAGCCTGGTCGGTAGGGGGATCAAAACCTCTGGGGGTACTGGATTGGAGATCGATCGTTCTCTGATTCAGGTCAAAATTACGATCTGTGGATTAATGAGTCCGCCTTATAAACAGGTGCGACGTACAATGTGGCGAATTCAAATTATTGGCCATAGATGGCGCCACTGAAAAACAAGAATCTCACACTCTGCCTTAAATCTGATCGGTTTCACCAAGCAGGGTTGCCCGTGTGGCAAGTGGCATTAGAACCAACTAACCAACGGAATTATGCAAATTCAAGATAATGAAAAAAATTACCAACTTCCGGAAATTTATGGGGATTTTTCAGATACTTTTGCTATAAGATAAATATGATTTAGGGACCATAAGAATTGAAACTCAAATGGTAAGATTAACATTAGACTTACCAGTGTCATTTTTTTCTCTCTCGTTGAAATAAAAAACTAAATTCTTAAACTTCAGAATATCGACCACTGTTTCCTTTTTTTAAATCTTGTTTTCAAGCGAAGTGTACGATACTGTCGATTTCAAAGCCCCGAGTCACGTTTTCAAATGTTTGAGCCAGTGGTGGAAGCAGCCTGTCGAGGCTTAGGCTCATCGCAACGCTAAGGCGTCGGAAGGCTTTGACATTTAGAAAGGTGGACCCTGTTTTTAAATGGCCTCAGAAAATCGAGTGATCTGGACCCATTGGAAAACGGCTTGGATGTCCATGGGACAGGTGAAGGGGGGATTGGGCGGTACTTTTGACATTTGAAAAAGTGGGCGATTTTTGTCGAATCCTGTTTTGACTGGCATCGCATGGCATCAGGAAACATGGACCCATGGGCTGCTGCCACATCCATTGGAAAAGCGTTGCTTTGAAAAAGCGATGAAGGACGATTTGCTCTGGAATCGTGCAAAATTTTTTGAAAAAACCTGGCTTTGTGAAACACGGAAGAGCTGTGAAAGAGGTTGGGATGCATGGACATCCATGGAGTTGGGGAGGCTCTGAAATCCTTGGGGGTGGCTCGTAGATTTGGGTGGGACAGGGGCTTTTTATTATTTCATCTTTTAACACAATATTTCACGTAATTCACATGATTTTATCTATGTTTTATAAAAAGATATGATTAGAAAATGGATGTCAGAAAACAACAGGTTACTTATTTCTTAAACTTTGTTACAAAGAAAAACTTTTTTTCTCTCGGCTGGTGAGTTGGGTCGAGCAAAAATTTTGACTAGTCGAAATTTAATTTTTTTGAAATGCAACTTTTGGTGTCGGCTTTCTTGGCATCATAAAAAAACATATATGTATGTATTTTTTTAAGCTGAGCGTTTGAGGCAAATCTCGACGCTCTCGGTTCATCATCAGAATGTCCTTGAGTCAATGACCTTTGTATCCAATTCATCTCGCAAACTGCTTACCGGACCTTTAATACATTTGGCATGAAATGGCTGCGAAGGATTGTGGCCGACTGGTTTTCGAAAGATTATGTGACAGAAGCATTGGTGTGTCGCCTGGCAAGCGAAATACGCAATTGCCTCTTCACGGTACCATTCGAACAGCAGTATTACATCCCTCCCGACACCTACTCGATTTGCTTGGAGGCGATGGTTGACATCCCTCATCGAACGAATCGCCAGCACGTTTCATCAGCAATGTCTGGACAATTGAATGCGCCAGCGTCAATCGACGTGTCCCCTGTGAAGACAAGCCATCGTGCAACACGACTTTATGTCAGAGGGACATTTTTAAAAAAAAATAGGACTTAAGCCCTATTTTAAGTCCTACTAAATAGGATTTAAGTCCTATTTTAAGTCCTACTGAATAGGACTTAAGTCCTATTTTAAGTCCTACTAAAATATCACCGTGTTATATTGAACTGGATTTGGAAAAAAAATCTCTGCTATAAATTTTTAGCCTTTTATTACTCTCTGGCATTAAATCCAACTCAGAAGACGTGGATGCCTAGTAGTCATATTTTATTTAAGAATTTCATGCTAGAGCTTTTATACACAATTTCACTGTTGTCGTTCTAGCCATAAGGGTAACTCGTGATATTTTTTTATATCACAAATTCGTGTTCGAGATTTAACTCGTTACAAATATTTTTAATACTTTCAATTAAACAAATTTTTAATTTCAAAATATCCTCAATTGTTTTTATATTTGATGCTGGATTTTAATTTTTGCCTAAAAGTCATTCGAAAAAATATTTGCTTTTTGTTAATATTTGTTAAAATTATTTTACCGTAATACACACATCTGTAACAGCATTGAATTCGGATGTTATGTTGTTAGTAATATTACCAACAACATAATTATAAAGAAATTGTTCTTCAAGTGCTTGGCCTATTCTGTTTCAATGTTTGACATGTTCTGGTTAGTTTTTTCAAGTTCTTCTACCTTTTCCTTATGCAAATTTTGCTTCTTATTTGCTGCTAAGAAAATATCGTCCGTCATTGCCAAAGGTTATGGTGGAGCTAATGCCCGATATTTTCAGGCTCCCGCTAGAGGACGTACTCAAGTGTTGCGATCGCGAATAATACACAGCGTTTGGTGCTATTTACACTGTACAACACGTGTGCGAATGTTTCGAAACTGATTGTGAAATACTCGCAAGCGTGCATTATAATGCAGTGAGAATGCTCCATTTAAAGTTTGAGAGAATGATAAAACTACTCGGCCAGGGAAACCCCATTATTTTTTTTCATCTATTTACTCTATCATTTGGCAACGTTTAATTTTTTGTTTACTAAATTACTGTTTTCAGTCCTCTTGTACTTATATTGTGGACCTGAAAACATATAGCTAATTTTACTTTAATAGCTATTAGGATCCCTATTATTCACTTATTTATAGTTCACAATGTTCTGCAGACCGCTCATACGGTTCTGCTTTTCCTTAAGCAGCATGCCTACATGCTATTCTGCTAAAAATATTTTTAATCGCGTTCCCAGTCTAAATTTCCTACTTCCTAGCAGAAATTCCAGTGATAAAGCAAACAAGGATACTTTGTTGGAAAAGTACTATGTTGCTAAACAAGCTTATGAGGGTATTCTTTTTAATATCCGTATTTTGTGACTTATTGCGAAAAATTTCCTTTATCGAAGTAGCTTGAAAATTCTGTATGAAAGTCATCAATAAATTAATGTTAAATATGAATGCAGCAGAATATTGTTTGTTTATTGGTCCTGCCTTTTATAAATTAGTAATTAGAAAGTTCTTTGTGTCTAAAAAACACTTTTCATGAATAAAGTTGTAAATAAATCAGCTACTATTCGATTAGCTGGGCGCTAGTAAAAAGTCGCCAAAAAATGTACCTACACCTCCACCAAATTCTTTTTTAATTATTTATTTATTATTACTTTTTGAAATGCATAGACATATTTTCATTCTATTTTAGAGCCACAGCCGATCCAATTCTGAATTTACTAGTATTAATGTTCCTCTCTGTAGCCTTTTAATTTTAAACCAAACCTAGAAGACAAAGGATCTCCTGGATCCAGCATTGGGACAAACTATCCTTCACGGAGGAGTACTAATCCGAATTTGCGTTACATGGAGAGGTAAACCTCTCACGGTTAGCATGACAGCAAGGGGATTCTAACCCATGATCTGTCTACACTGATGTTTTACAACAGCATGAGATAGGAACTAGGGGTCTGTGCAGGCCAAGTTTACTACTGTTTAGCAGTACCTTCACAAATTCAACTTCAGGAAAAACAGTAGTTTCACAAAATACTTTAAGAAAAAGTTTTATTTTTGTATCCCGTACGAAACGATAAAACCATATTTTTACCATATATTCTGTTGATTTTTAATATAATTTTTAATTTTCACAAATTATGTCTTAAATTTTCACAAAATGAGTACGTCTCAGAAAAACCTAGACAGATTCTTGGGAACAGAAATCATAATGACCAGTCACCACTTGGCTAATCGTTAAGTAGATACCATAAGTCTTTTAAGTTTATACTGCAGGCAGTTAATAAGTTGTATAGGTTTTAAAGATTTTAATTTGACATTGATATAAAACTTAAATTTTTTTATTATGAGCCCTGGTTTGTGAATTTATGAATATTATGATTTTTTTAAATATAAATCTATATTAAATTCTTAAATATTTAGATATAATGGCTTTCTTTAAAGGGTAACTAAAAATTTTACTCCTCAAGTTTGTTCCATCTGGTGATATTTTTTTCTGTGTCTAAGCTACCACTACATTGTTGTTGCCAACTTGGTGACCATTTTGGCACAGAATCCTAAATCTCTCATACATCAGTAAACATATGTTAGGTTTTAGTAGGTAAATCACAACTACTCTTAAATTCTACTGTGTACATGTTTTTTATTTTAGTTTTCAATTTCTATTTTCTTTCCTTTTCGTTTAAACAAAAATCATATTTTGGTTTCTATTTATAAGTAGTATGATACTTTTTGTTTAGCTGGGTGCTAGAGAAAAAATGTGAAAAAAATATAGACCTTTGCCAGTTTTTTTTTATAAATTTTTTCATTTATTTTTTAAAAACATAAAAATTGAATTAAATAAATAAAAATGCAAAATAAAAAAAATTTAAAGCAGAATTTTTTTTTATCCTACTTACATGATAAGTACTTTATTATGATATGCATTTAATTTTTATTTCCTCTTAAAAATGGTGCATATCTTTTTTTTTATTAAAAATATTTCAGTCTTCAGAACTTTTGCAGCTTTTACTATTAACAATATGCCCATATTGTCATATTTAGATAAGAGAATGGTAAATAAATTATTTTAATCTTCTCTGCGAGTGCAATGCTTGGAAAGCTTCATAAATGTTTATATCTGTAATTCAATTCTAAAATTTGAAATCAAACTTGACCTTTGTTGTTGTTTTAATTTTTTATTAATGTATAATGTTAAGACATATCAAGTTATATGCTCTTGGTGATTTGTTTCTCTATTTCGAAAATCATTCAGTGTATGGGATCTAATTTCAGAACTAAATGGTATACTCTCATCCTTTCCTAGAAATCTTTAAAAAGAGTCTCACTGTTATGCAATAAACCAATCTATGATGCTTTCTTATGTTTGTAATAGCTTTCACATCTTAACTGCAAGAATTTGATGAAATCTAATTTTATTTGCTTCAATTTTAATTAAAGTCAAATCTTCTGAAGCATAATCAATTATTTAATCCATCTTAATAGATTTCTTATGCATCTCGTTAAATTGACCAGTGTTCTTCCTAAACAATTTTAGAAGGTCGGACCATCTCATCTGCGCTTTGATCCATATAAATGCACCCTCATTGCCTTTTTTGTAAAAATAAGCCGCCATCCCTTAAGAGAACTGACTTTATACTCATTCCATTTAAAAATGAACTTACTGTTTAAATAATAATTACATGGATTACGTGGATTTGGCAACATTGGCGATGTTTGGGAAGGCAATAATGTTTGGAATCTGTAATTGCAGATTTTGCTAGACATTTATTTTTTAAATAGTTGAGTTTTAATTTTCCTCTCTTTTAGTGCCACTGCCCAGTGTACATTTATCTGGTATACCCTACACTGATTGTTTTTAGATGTGAAGTGCCACTACCCGATATACATTTGCCAGGTACACCAACTTTGATATGCAATGATGATAAGCGCTAAGGCATCATTTCAGTGTTGGTGACATTTTCCCAAAATTCTGCCAAGCATATAATGTATTAAGGGATTTTACCAATTTTGATAATTATGAAGCTTCGGGAAATTTTTCATTTATATATCAAGCAAATCAATTTTCTGGAAAATGTTGGTTTTTTCCACTTTTAAATATTAACAACTTAAGGATACACTTGCAATCATTACAAATCTTTTTCCGTGCCCTACAAAATTTAGAAGATTTTTTATTTTTCTTATAGGAAATACCATCCTATACTTTATAAAGAACAAACATGATTGTTAACTTTTTTTAACAAATCTTAGATTTTTTTAAAGCAGTGCTTTAGTCTGTGTGTCCTTGACTTTTTACTAGTTAATATGTAATACTTTTTAAATTAGTGATTTCTGAAGAATTTTAATTAAGTGATTTTTAGCGTGACATCACTTAATAAAATTATTTTTTCTTTCAGCTGATTTACCACCACCTGATGTGAACCCACTTGGAGTGTTTGCTAACAACGAGTTAGATTTGTCAGATATTGAAGTATATGGCTTTGATTATGACTATACCCTTGCTGTATACAAGGAATCACTCCACTATTTAATATATGATTTGGGTAGAGATTGGCTAATAAACAAGTTTAAAGTAAATATGGTTTCTACTTTTTTAATGATTTTATATTTGTTTCAATCAGATTATGATTAGTTTTAACTTTTGCTTTAATAATTGTTTCTATCTAATTCATAAACCTGTATAGCTGGTTTTAATTTTGTTTTTTCAATTTAATATATATATATATATATATATGTGCAGTGGAACCCCGTGTTTACCTTTTTTGTTGGACACAAAGCGGGAAAATTTAAAATCAGTAGAAAAAAATGTAAGCATATTTTTTAAACATTGACAGAAGATCAACTGTTAGAAAAATGTGTAATCTTTATTTGTTTTTAGATACAATTTGACATAAAACTATCAATGTCTTAAATATTTCATCCTTTGCTCTATAGCTTTAAAAACTGCTCTAGATTTTTTAATGACACTGTACTGCTTTTCCAAAAACATACAAGTCTCCATGGTAGTCTTTTTTTTTTCTGAGTATTTGCTTTCTATGTTTACAGGAAAAAAACTTTCTTAAAATTTATTTTTTGCAGTATCCTCAAGAAATTAGACAATTGGACTATCAACCAGGTTTTGCCATTAGGGGTCTCCATTATGATATGCAAAAGGTATATTTGTTAATTTTTTTATTAGCAATTTGATTTTAAAATAAAATCTTTATAAATTTTGTTTTTAACAACCTAACTCTGAAATGTATGATTTTCCTTGCATATTAAGTGAATAGAAATATTTTTGTAAACATATACCATAATGGATTTCTTGATTTATTAATATCTTTCTTTCAATTTAAATAAATAGACACTTTCTTAAACATTTTTAGGTAACTTTAATTTTTATTTCTTCATTTTATTTTTAATTTTAGTAGCCTGTCAGATTATTTAAATAAGAAAGAGATATCAGAATTTGAATTGATCATGGATGAATTGTTTTGCTTTTAATTTTTGAAGTGAATCTATGCAATTGTTATATAACTTAAAGTAAATTGTATAAAGCAATGTAGGTCTATGACAGTCTTTTTATTGGCAGAGAGTTTACAGAGATTAAGCTTTCATAGTTTTGAAACCTAGGGCATAATGTTGGTAATGTGAAAAGTCTTGGGCACCATCCCTCTGTAGATCCTAGATAAGCTGGTACTCTCATTGTTTTGAAGCTGTATGGGATTCATTGGAGACAGCACCAGTTCATCGTAACCATAGTGCAGACCCATAACTAATGTGCCATCTTTGTTCAAAATTTGTATAGGCTTTTCTAGTTCTTATAAGTTCATTATTGTATCTAAAGTACATGTTCTCTCGATTGAAAAATATTTTAATAAACATGTTAGTTTATGCCAGATATCCTCTTAACTTTTTCAATCATGAAGTAGCAATTCAGTGTTGAAATTCAAGGTGAAGCATTAAATTTTGTCTTGAAACTATATATTATATTTAGTAAATTTAGTAGCAAAAGAACATTAACTAAGCAAGATCATTTTGGCATTAGATGATTGTTATAATTTTCCTATTTCCCATTACAACTAGCAAAAATCATACATAAGTAAAAATAGAAAAGTCAATTTAAGATCCACAATTTGTTAGTTTACTATTTTAGCACTTGTTACATTTGTTACAAATTTTATCAAAACAATTAACAAATTTAATGAACCTTTTGACGTAAATTTCTTTTATTGAATAACGAATGTACTCTTTTGAGCATGAAAAGTCTTGCAGCCCAATACAAATAAGAAGTATCTCCCGGAGTGGAGAGCGTCTTGAAATAACCTTATACAAATTGCAGTCAGGAGAATCAGCAAGTTTAATATGGTGCAAGTGGGCCTGAAGGTAGGGAAAGATATAAACAAAGGCTGTGACAGATTTAACTTTATCCAGGGTGCACCACAAGGAAACATGTTACACTTCACCCTTAAATGTGAAACTGATACAAAATGTTGACTTTTTTTTTGTATATTTAATGCTTTACCAAACAACTTGTTAAACAACGGACACTCACATTTTTTTAACACATATTATCATATTTGAATATTGCGTGTGACTTTTTTATAATTATGAACTTTTTTCCTATAATTTTTTTCAAAAGTGCTAAAAACGTTTCAGTTTATTATATAACATCTTTCAACAGGCATATTTGTATCTATGTTATACAAGTTAAAACGTTGTTTTAAAATGTGTTGATTAAATACATAAATTTTATACTTATTTTGTATTAAAAAAATTTCTAAACCCTTCTTCTATTGCTTAAGACTTTAAAAGTAACATATTCAAAATCAAACAGGTAAAATGCAACGCAAATGAATTTTTATATAGCTATGTTTATTCGTGAGATATAACTTAAAATTTTTATCTTATTAAATTTTTAATTTTTAGGGACTGCTAATGAAAATTGATTCCTTTCATCAAATTCAATTTGAGAGTGTATATAGGTAAGAATCGATTTTAGTAAATTATTAATGTATAAAATTAAGCTATTATTTTAATGTATCAATTGGTGTATACAATTAAGTTAATAACTTTTATGACTGTAATGAATTCTAATACATTGTATTGATTCACTTATACATACATAATAAAATGAGATGGGTGTTTGTGAATCCAGTATATTTTAGATAAAGAAAAATTCTTATATGTTCAATGTGGATGTTTACCAGAGATGTTACAGTGTTCAATTTTTTTTATTATATTTTTTTAAGTGAAAAACTTTATTAAGATTTTTGTTTCCTTTTTTTTTTTTAATTTTCTGATTATTTAAGACTGATGTATTCAAATTTATGTATTGGAATTTTTATTTTTTTCAACCATAAAGTTCACATTTTTGCCTCTCATTTTTTCTCTCCAGAGTTTAGAATTTTAGGAAAAATAGTTTTGAAAACTCACTTTTTTTATTTATTTTTTTAACCCAAAAAGTTTTAGTTATGTTATCCGAGAATTAATGATAGATATAAACATGAAATTTCTATTTAAAATTATAAACTTTTTTCACTTTTTATTTACTAGATGACCCTTAAGAACAGGGGAAAAGGGTGATTTTTAAATCTAAATATTGGGAAATTTAGTTAAAACCTTCAAAAAGTTTGAAAAAAATGAATTAATTTGAGTTTAGGGTGACAAAAGCATTAAAACCTGTTACAAAGTTGCTCAGATGTGTTAGCAAAACCAGGGTTTACACTAGCATTTCTTAAAGCAGTATAACAATAAATTTAGGAATGCTGAAAGGGAGAAAAAGCAGTAAAATAATTGCTGTGCAGGGATTCCAATTGGTTCTCTTTTCCCTTGAAGTTCTTTTTTTAGAGTAAAGTTTGTTTTAGTCCTCTTTTAAATGTTTTAGTCCTCTATGTCCTCTTTTGAATCATAATTTTAAAGAAGTGTTTTAATTACACTATAATTGTGATGCACTCTATATTATCCTCTCTCTTCATCATTCATCAATTGAAAGTCAGTGATATTGTTAGTGCGCTGTTGCTTTCATAGATTAGTACCACAATTATTGAACCTGGAGATCATTAACCAACTTTGATTTTATTTATGAGTTTAAGACTCTGACTAATCTTCATCACTTTGAAAGTTTTGTATATCTTTTATTTGTTTGATTTAATAAAGATAAGATAGCACATCTTCAGAATTCTGCTTTTTTTTTCTTTCCTCAACAGAGCTTCATTGTAAGATTTAATTAATTATTCTAAAATTGCAAATATTTAATAGGTTTAACTTTATAGACGATCCATTAAGTGTACAAAAGGGATTGAAGTATGTGATATAATTTATCCTAATTGTTGTTTCTGCATTTTGAATACTCTTGAATTTTTTTTTTGAATATATATATATATATATATATAAACTTGATAAATAAAATTTCCCACTTTAAGGGTGAATTATGGGTCAACTACTTAACTGTTTTTGAAGAAGAAAACACATCTAGCACGATTGGGATTTTGTTTTAACACTCTAAATTAATCTCTTTGTACTGTTTATTTAAAATCACTTTGATCACACTAACAATATATTTGTTATAAAAATTTCAAAATGGTAATCTGAGGGGTCATTCATAAATTGATCTGTTTATTTTAGTTTAAATATTTAGCTACATTTAAAATTTAAAAAAACTTTGATTAGAATTATTCAGGTTAGATTATAAAATATTAAGTAAATTACATTTATAAGAAATATAAATTTATTTATTTTTTATTTACCATATTAATTCTTTTAAATTGTAATTTTTATTTTTATATGTGTAATATGAAATATATATTTCAATAGTTTTATGTAACAGCACAAAATTCAGCTATTATTTATTTTTAAACTTATGGTTGTCTTTTTAATGTACAAAGTATTAAGGTGCACAACCTTTTTGAGTGAAGGGCCACTTTCACAGCAGACTGACTAACGAAGGGCTGCATATGTATTTAGACATGTTGACGGCAAATATAGTAATATTTATTTAAGCATTAGTTATATATTGTAAAATTTCTAAAGTTTAAACAAGTGTCTTAAAAAAAATAAAACCATTATAGTCCAAAATAAAATTCAATACTTATTTAGAAATGCAATTTATTATTTCTTTCAATTGATTATTAGATTTTTATATAGTAAGCATTATTATGTATATATATATATATATGTAACATAAAAAGCTTCTATTAATCTTTTTATGTTAGTTTCTTTGCTATAAAACAACTCCTACTTTATTACTAATTAATTATTCTATTCGAAATTCTTTCTCACACTTTTAAAAGCCACATCCTGTTCTTAAATCTATTTTTGGCTCAACTATGCATTTAATTAAGAGCAGGATATATTTCCCTTTGCTCTGTGTGGGAAACGCTCGATCTCTTTCATAAACCAATAGTAATCCTTGGGACTTCCCTTTTCCCCTCAAATATAATAAAATAGAGGGAAATTCCTTTGCTACTTTCCCTAAGATAAAAACTTAAGCACACAGTTTTTGAGTGCGATTTTGAGCTCTGCCTTTGTTAGAAAATGTCTTAAATATACTATGTGAAGCTAATAAAATATTTTTTGCCTTCCAACTGCTATCTGCGTGGCCTAACAACACTCACCATGACTGCTACCCTTTCAAGCCTTGCAGGATAAATTTTGCAGTTGGTTTGTCATTTTTTTTTTCACTGGCTCCATTAAAAAAATGCTTTTTTCAAATAAGTAAAAAATATATAAATATAAAAGGAAAGAAAATAATTGAATGAAGTTTTGGGAGATGCCGGCGTTGCTCGTGAAACAGATATTATCCTGACTAAAAGAATATGATGCCATTAAATTAAAAGAAGAGAATTTCGGAACTTTCCTTCATAATGGGTCCAGACGTTGCCTCTACCGTTGTACCGGAATCGCCGTTAGAGAATTGATGTCATCGCTGTTTTGTTTCATTTTCGCCTACCGTGTGTTACCATCAACAATTAGCTTCTTGCGGATTTACAGCAAGTGCTTGCTGTGTTGCCCTACTTGCTTGCTGCTTGTCGGTCTCATTGAGGGTTGATAAAGGTTCAGCATATGATCGAATTGATTTCGTTTTTTGGCGATTTTCTCGAGTGTTCTTCTGTGTTTCCTTGAACGGAAGATGACCAAAAATGTGATCTCAAGTGGTGGATATGATTCCGCTCGCGTGTGCGCGTGATTCATCAAATATAAGAAGTGATTTATTGGAAATTAAATACAGATGTGATTGGTATTTACTCTCAAAATTTTCTATACCAGTTTAAGTTTTTAAACATGAATACTTTTGAATCATTTACGCTCATATCTTGAAATAGGAAGGAACATATAATTTTATGTTTATTGTTCCAAATATTTTTTCCAGTAATTTTATATTTATCTATTGATATTTATATTTTGATAATAGTTCCATTTATTGATGCTATTATTCAATGGTTTATAATATTATTTGTTTAAATTAAATAATGATATTAAAATTTAGTGCTATCACATATTTATTTTTTCACTTATGATTCAATATGATTATAGTTTTAATTATTATTTAAGAAATCACTTTTTATATTGCATTATATATCAGAGTGTATATTGTATTGATTGTAGAAGTAAAATTTAAATTTTTATTTTATTATGGTGTTTAAAAAAGCAAAATATGTGCTATTCATAAATTTAAATTTTTTTCCTTCTAAATGTTATATTTAGTTAATGAAATTTATTTTGGTTATTTGAATGCCCTTACGGAGTGGCAAAAACTAAAAATTTAACATGGATGAAAACGCTAAAAGCAATGCAGAAAATTCTGTAAATGAAGTAAATGATAATTTACAAAAATTAAGTATAGATCAAAATTTACAGGATAAACCAGACATACTAATCTTTAAGCCTGACATTGGTGTTCAATTCACAGCCTGGCTCAAACATTTCGAAAAACTAACTATCGATGCTAAATTCAATGACGATTGGAAATTTAAAAATTTTCAAAAATTCATTAAAGGTTCAGCTTTGAAATTGTATATTAATAACTGCCTTAATTGTAAGACATATCAAGAAATAGTTTAAATTTTTCAAGAACATTATTTTTCACCTCCCTTTGGCTTCAACGATTTTCAAAATTTAAAATTTTCTGGGCAAGCTAAAGACCTAAATTCATATTTTACTGAAAAGGTAGAGTTAGGTCGAAAAATAAATTTAAGTAATGATCATATAATTGAGGGTCTATCTATAGGTTTGTCTCCCCAAATTAAAACACTTTTGGTTTTAAAAGAACCCAAAACCCCAATTGAATGGCTCACAATTGTTTCAAAAATAATACATGATGTACCCACGGTCTTACCCCAAACTGAAACTAAAAAATTACCAGAATCCAAATTTAATGGGTATAGGCCACAATATCAAGGCTGGATACCAAGGCGGCCATTCTTTAACAATTCGGGTAATCCAAACTATAATCCTCGACAAAATCAAAATTTTTCCCGGCCAAGTCAAAGTCATAACCAACAATCCCAATTTAGACCTAGAATTCAAAATGAAAAGTTTCATAAAAATAAACAACAAACTAGTCATTTCGCCCAGGCTTCCCAGGAGTTGCCTCCTAAGCCATGTAAATACTGTGATACGCTTGGTATAACCAATGCTTATCATTGGGGCCAAAATTGTATAAACAAACGTAATATTTTTACAGCTGAGAATCAAACTCAGTCTGAACAAGAAAGTGACCAACTTCAAAATTGACAATGAATGGTATCCGGATACACTCAAAATACATTCAAAATAAAAATTAAAAAAGTAACAACTACCCGATGGTGACTAAGAAAACTATCTTGTTAAATACTAACGCAGGTGGTACTTTAAAAATAAACCCAACAAATATTTTCAAAAAGTTATGTGTCCAAAAAGAAAGAAAAAAAAGATAAATGAAAACAAACAAAAAGTAATTTGCAAATTAACCTAACTTGCACTTCAAATTAAAAATAAGGAAAATAGCTAGGTCAGTCAAATTTTAAAAAACTGATATACCTAATACCATATTGAATTTGAAAGCTTTGTTTTGGATTTCAATTAATAATGAATTGTGTTAAACGGGTTGTAATGTAAATTCTGAGAAGACTGATCACCTTTTCTGATTGTAAAAGCAATTTGTTCTCACACACATTTTTTTTTTCCTGAAATCCTGGTTAATGTTTGCAGTAAAAAAACCAAAAAAGAAAGCAGATAGAAAAGAAGAAGAAAAATTCAAATCTAAGAAAAACAAAAAGAAAGGACGAAAATAAAAATTTGGGCATAAAAGAAAAAGAATAGTAAAAAGAAAAGTGTTAACAAAGTGAGTTTAAAGGAAAATAAAATAAAAAATAGAATTAAAAATAAGGATTTTAGCAAAACTGAAAATAATTTTGAATTTTCAAGTGTTCTTGAGACTGATTGTGATAATGTGGGGCCGCATTGTCAAAATCATGTTGACGGAATTATGCAAATTCAAGATAATGAAAAAAATTTCCAGCTTCAGGAATTTTAAGAAATTTTTCAGATATTTTTGCTAAAAATAAATAGTATATAGAGACAATAAAAGTTGAACCTCAAAGGGTAAAATAACCATCAAATTTACCAGTGTCAATTTTTTTTGTTTCATGAAAATAAAATTAAAAACACCGAATATGACAACATTACACATAGTTCAATGGAACATGTGGACCCCTTTTTTTTCTGGAAGATCCGACCTTTCAAATTATTTTCTTCAAGTTCAACGTTTACCCAAATCTAGTAGGATATGGGGCGATGGTAAATTTTGTCTGTGGTGAAAACCAAAAAAATAAATACTTATGCATCTTGTTGAATCTAGGATCTTCCAGTACATCATTGTTGAGACTAGGGACTGTTTTCCTCCTTTTGGGGAATACAGTCCCTAATCCAGCAAAACAATTTCCCCTAATAACACTGAAGTCTTAAACTTCAGATTAAAGACCAAGTGTCAAACTTTTTATTCTCTCATTGAAATAAAAATACTGAAGTCTTAAACTTCAGATTAAAGACCATTGTGTCAAACTTTTTTACATTTTATATTGAAATTTTTTTGATAAAAAGTGTCAATTTGTATTTTTATATCTCATATCACTTGCATTTTCATACTTTTTTTATCTTTCATGTTGTTGAATATGAATATTTACATCTTTTAGAAAAATTTTATGGATTTTCTTGTTTTAAGTGAAAAGTTTATTTTAATTGTGTTAGTATGAGGAATAACTTTATTTACTGTGATTATCAAGAAGGACTAAAGAAACTTAATCACAAAAAATTATTGAAAATGGAGATCTAACACTTCATTTTGATAGTAGCGCTACTTCAAATTTTTTTTTCTTCCTCTAACACTGTATGAAAATTTTTTTTACTTAGGGTGCAAATGTGTTTGTTTTTTTATAATTCATGTTACTTTATATCTTGTTGATATTACAAATATTATTATTATTATTATTATTATTATTTTAATTGTGTCATAAGGAAAGTTTTGCAAAGGGATAATTTTAAAATTTCTTTTGATATTAGTTAACATTTTTCGGCGAGGGGGGATGTAACATAAAAAGCTTCTATTAATCTTTTTATGTTAGTTTCTTTGCTATAAAGCAACTCCTACTTTATTACTAATTAATTATTCTATTCGAAATTCTTTCTCACACTTTTAAAAGCCACATCCTGTTCTTAAATCTATTTTTGGCTCAACTATGCATTTAATTAAGAGCAGGATATATTTCCCTTTGCTCTGTGTGGGAAACGCTCGATCTCTTTCATAAACCAATAGTAATCCTTGAGACTTCCCTTTTCCCCTCAAATATAATAAAATAGAGGGAAATTCCTTTGCTACTTTCCCTAAGATAAAAACTTAAGCACACAGTTTTTGAGTGCGATTTTGAGCTCTGCCTTTGTTAGAAAATGTTTTAAATATACTATGTGAAGCTAATAAAATATTTTTTGCCTTCCAACTGCTATCTGCGTGGCCTAACAACACTCACCATGACTGCTACCCTTTCAAGCCTTGCAGGATAAATTTTGCAGTTGGTTTGGCACTTTTTTTTTTCACTGGCTCCATTAAAAAAATGCTTTTTTCAATTAAGTAAAAAATATATAAATATAAAAGGAAAGAAAATAATCGAATGAAGTTTTGGGAGATGCCGGCGTTGCTCTTGAAACAGATATTATCCTGACTAAAAGAATATGATGCCATTAAATTAAAAGAAGAGAATTTCGGGACTTTCCTTCATAATGGGTCCAGACGTTGCCTCTACCGTTGTACCGGAATCGCCGTTAGAGAATTGATGTCATCGCTGTTTTGTTTCATTTTCGCCTACCGTGTGTTACCATCAACAATTAGCTTCTTGCGGATTTACAGCAAGTGCTTGCTGTGTTGCCCTACTTGCTTGCTGCTTGTCGGTCTCATTGAGGGTTGATAAAGGTTCAGCATATGATCGAATTGATTTCGTTTTTTGGCGATTTTCTCGAGTGTTCTTCTGTGTTTCCTTGAACGGAAGATAACCAAAAATGTGATCTCAAGTGGTGGATATGATTCCGCTCGCGTGTGCGCGTGATTCATCAAATATAAGAAGTGATTTATTGGAAATTAAATACAGATGTGATTGGTATTTACTCTCAAAATTTTCTATACCAGTTTAAGTTTTTAAACATGAATACTTTTGAATCATTTACGCTCATATCTTGAAATAGGAACATATAATTTTATGTTTATTGTTCCAAATATTTTTTCCAGTAATTTTATATTTATCTATTGATATTTATATTTTGATAATAGTTCCATTTATTGATGCTATTATTCAATGGTTTATAATATTATTTGTTTAAATTAAATAATGATATTAAAATTTAGTGCTATCACATATTTATTTTTTCACTTATGATTCAATATGATTATAGTTTTAATTATTATTTAGGAAATCACTTTTTATATTGCATTATATATCAGAGTGTATATTGTATTGATTGTAGAAGTAAAATTTAAATTTTTATTTTATTATGGTGTTTAAAAAAGCAAAATATGTGCTATTCATAAATTTAAATTTTTTCCTTCTAAATGTTATATTTAGTTAATGAAATTTATTTTGGTTATTTGAATGCCCTTACGGAGTGGCAAAAACTAAAATTTTAACATGGATGAAAACGCTAAAAGCAATGCAGAAAATTCTGTAAATGAAGTAAATGATAATTTACAAAAATTAAGTATAGATCAAAATTTACAGGATAAACCAGACCCACTAATCTTTAAGCCTGACATTGGTGTTCAATTCACAGCCTGGCTCAAACATTTAGAAAAACTAACTATCGATGCTAAATTAAATGACGATTGGAAATTTAAAAATTTTCAAAAATTCATTAAAGGTTCAGCTTTGAAATTGTATATTAATAACTGCCTTAATTGTAAGACATATCAAGAAATAGTTTAAATTTTTCAAGAACATTATTTTTCACCTCCCTTTGGCTTCAACGATTTTCAAAATTTAAAATTTTCTGGGCAAGCTAAAGACCTAAATTCATATTTTACTGAAAAGGTAGAGTTTTTGTACTTCTTTTCTTTTAAGGAAAAAAAATCTTCAGATAAGTCAATTTCGTCATTTTTTCAACACTTATATGAATTGAAAAGTTTTTTTTTTTTTTTTTCAATTACTGTTTAAAACACAGCTTTTTGATGAAACATCTCATACTATTTATTTATTGTCATTTTTTCCCTGTACTGTAATATAAATAACCTGTAACATAGAAAAAATTTTATTTTCAGTGTTAAAGTTTTGTTTTAGGAACTAAGAACAATTGTTTTTTCTTTTGAATTAACTTTTTACAGGCATTTTTTAATGAATGTTTCTAATAAACTATATTTTATCATTATTATTATAATTTTTGCTGCAGCATTTTTCTGCAGCTATCATTTGATTTTTTAAACTAACAATTTGATACTTGCTAATTGACAAAATCTCGCCCTGACC
Organism: Parasteatoda tepidariorum; assembly: GCF_982258835.1. Classification (NCBI taxonomy): domain Eukaryota; kingdom Metazoa; phylum Arthropoda; class Arachnida; order Araneae; family Theridiidae; genus Parasteatoda; species Parasteatoda tepidariorum. The sequence continues at coordinate 37,455,782 of NC_141755.1, forward strand.
GAAAATATCCAATATTTTTTCCAAATATCTTGGTCTTATTATAATATTCTTCTAAAAAAAATTTTTTTTCAACTTTAATGACAAGTTTAAATGTTCTGAATTATGTTTTAATTCTAAGAGAAATACATAGCTAAGAAACTTTACATAAAATCAGTCTGAAAAAGTCAAGACATTTTTTTTTTCTCTGAATGTTTGTAGTCTCTGATTTAAAATGGAAACATCTAAAATTATTTGAACGTAATTTTCTACATTTTTTTAAGTTTAAGGAAAATGAATTATTTTACTTCCCAAAAGCAATCATCACTTAGCTTTGAAGAGCCATTTTTACTCCCATGACGCCATGGAACAGAGGAGCATCTTTAATTTTGTTCCTTTCTTGATATCATGACACCAAGAAATGCCAGAAGACTATAATTGAAATTATTTTCTTTTATTTTTCTTAATGGGGTAATGAGATTTTTATTAATTAAGTTTCTTCAACTAGTTTTCTCCCCAATTAAATGGAAATTTATTTTCTTTTTTTTATATCAAATCCTTTTTAAATGTCATTAATTAAATATATTTCTGTTTTGTTATTAATAGTAAATTCAGATATGCACATTCTATCATTCTTTTGCCTTTACCTTCTAATCACTTTCAATTGTCCATACTGAAGTTGTCCCCTGAACTATGTTAAATATTAATAAAAATATGAAAGGAAAAAAAAGAAATGGAAAAAATTATTTTTAAGCCAGGTTTAATATTAAGTTGCTGAACTAGTTTTGCTTTTTTCAGAGTTTGATTTAATCATAAGCATTCCAGTAATTTGTTAAAATATTAATAAATTTTTGCTTTCTGAATAATAATAAATGTAAATGAAAATTTTTACTTTTCTATTCTTTACTCTTTCTCTATAAGTTTGTTTTTGAAATTTACTTGTTAATATTGTAACTATATCTGCCTTAACAATAAGTTTCCATTAAACTTATATATATATATATATATATATATATATATATATATATATATATATATATATATATTGTAAAATGTTTTTATTGTCTGAATCCAGGTATAAAAGAAATCTTATTACATTGGTTGGTCATACATACTATTTGCAAGTAAAATCTCAATACCAGAGTTGGCAAAAGTCATGTTTTTTTTTTACTTAAATCAGATTTATTTAATTTGAATTAGATTATTTGTTTTATTAAAATCTAATTTTTTCAGATGAAAACCACTGGAACTATGGGTTATAGTATATCTATAGTATAGTTCTATAGTATTTGGATTTATTTTATTTGTGTGTATTTCAAAATCAATTATACAATATCAAGGAGTATTTGACTAAATTATTAAATTTGTATTCTATATTGATACCAAATTGTAATATTTTTAATTTGTTCTTTTTACAATATTATTTTTATTTTGAGTAAATAATTTTATTTTATCATCTTTGTTTAAGCAGTGAGTTTTTGTGGGGGAATAAGCATGTCACTGCAGATAGCTAGTTCTATAATATATCATTGTACAATTATTTCAGTGGTGTGTATTCTAACTGATGTTTCAAAATCAGTTTCATAATTAAAGGAAGTTGGTGCATAAGTTATATTTGTATCCTATTTTTTGTCGCATTTTAATATTTTTGATCTATTCTTATTTGTTAAATCTATGCTTATTTTGTTTTTATCTTGAGTTAAAACTTTGTTTTATCAGCAGATTTTTATTAAGAAAATTCTCTAGTACTTGATTTTTTCTGTAATTATTTCATATTTAATAAGATTTTTATATTTTTAATGTATTAATTCTAGATAATTTCGTGCATTATATTAACATACTTTTTTTTTCTTCAGAGGAATGACTCCTTTAAGTAAGGAAGAAGTAATATCCGTTTATAAAGGGTCATATATTCCTCAAGAATTGATTAGAGGTTCTTCTTCTGAGGTGAGGTTCAAGAACTAAATATTCATGTAAACAAAATAATTGTTTTCAATATTAATGAGCAGTGTAATGAACTTAAAAAGCTTTATAAAAAAATTTAAATCAGAAAAAGTTTTTAGCATTTAATCAATCATTTATTAAAAAGTTGCCTGATTTGTACCCAAAATTTTGTTATTTTGATTGGAATAGACAAGTTTGATTGTATACCTCAATGTGCATTATTTACTCTACTGTAACCTAAATAAGTTTTTTTTTTCCTAAGTGTCATCATAATATTTATTTATATATTTTAGAGTACAAGAATGAAGCAGTTAAATGACTTGTTTTCTGTTCCCGAGATTTGTCTCATATCAAACGTAACAGAGTACTTTGAAAAAAATGGTATAGCTTACCATCCAGAAATTTTGTCCTACGACATTCAGGTAAGTGGTGTATTCAGATCTGCTAAAGGATTTAACCTTTTATTCTTGTGAAATCTCGTTAATAAAAAGCATAAAACATCTGTGAATTTTTAAAAAATCTTTAAAATATGTAGATATTGATGTTTTTATGAAAAAAAATTCTTTACAATAATTGTTATAAATGATATAATATTTGAAATACATCAAATTTTAGCGGGGCACTACATTTTTATTTGACATGCCAGGCATGTTAGTCATAAAAAATATATGCCCTAATAAAACTTTTATTTGCCCAAATACTTTTTTCGAATATTTATTAATGAAAACATATAATTAAACTATGTAAAGAAACGCATTGAAATCCTAAATTACCAGAAAAGGTTACAAAAAAAAAAGGCAAAATACAAATATTTTTAGCAGATACGAATTTTATACAAATTGTGCATGTAAAAAAAGTTCACCTGATTCTGTCTTAGTCAAATTTTATTAAACATATAGTGATATTAAATTAAAAGTTTTACAACACCCCCACTCTGTCTTTTTGCTTTAACATTTCTATTTAAAATTTCATAATTATTATTTTTTATTGCCAATGGTTGGAGTAAAAGATGTTTGATAAAATAAAAATGATTTGCAGATTAAAACAATAAAATCTAACTTTTTATGTAGTTATTACCAAAATTTAATTAGACACTTAATTTAATTGATATTTTAAGAATATATTTACGTGCCCTCCTGGATATGTAAGTGTAAAAAATACATGCTTAATCAGAATTTTTAAGTATTTTAAACATGTTAAATGATAAAATTTTGGACCCTGTTAGGAAGCACATAATTAAAGTTTATAAAACTTTTTTTTTTTAAATATTCTTGATTGTAAAAATTTTGATAATTTGAAATATATATATATATATATATATAAGTTTAGATATTGTTGGTATATCTTATATATATTAGTGTGATCCAAAAAAGTAATAAATTGTCTTTAAAAAAATCAAGATTACAAAGTATCAGCAAAATTGAAAAATATATTTAGAGCTTGCTTCAATCACTTGAATATCATTAAATGAAGGTTATCTAATATTTGTAAGTTTTTGCAAAGAAACATGACTTGCTATTGGAGCACAAAAGTTTGTATACATTAACTCCCTCTATTTATAATACTATCTCCTTTTCAAATACCAACTAGCCAGCTACACTTTGTTTTTATGTTAATTTGAGAATAGTGCTTTGTTCAATCACTGACTTAAGTGAAGTTATAATAAAATTATTTTCACTAAAGAATCAAAGTAAGCAAATTTACTGCTAAAATGTGAAATTTTATTATACAATTTTGTTTAAGAAGTTCAACAACATTATATTGGGTAAAAATCTGACATCAGCTGGCAATATGGATGGAAATATGGAAATTTTCATGTCAATTTTCCCAATATATAAGAATAATAACATGGAAACTTTTCCTTTTAATATCTTTTACAGAGCTTTCTTTTTGTCTTGCATGCATTGTTTTACCTATATGTGCCTAGCAGTTATTTAAAAGGAGGGTTACTTTTTCAACAAAAAAAAGTGGTAGTATCAGTGGTTAATTTCTGGGATTTTTGGAGTGTGCTTTAGGAGTTTCTGCAAATGACAGGCATTTTTATCAATAGAGTTGAAATCTAGTATTGGAGACAAATGGTATAACACAGAGCCTGAACTTTGTCAAAAACTAGAACATTAAAAATAATTCGAAAAAATAGCTCTTACAGGAGTTTCTAAATTTATGTCTATTTTAAGTTCTATTTTTTATGTTGGCCTTAAATTTTTTGCTCAAGCTAAAATACTAGATTAATACATACCTCTTTTTTCTGATTGAATTGATTTTCCTGGTATTGTTCATAAACAATTTATTTTTCTTATTACATTTTTCTCTTTCTTGCAATTTCTGCTAATTTCAGCGTACTATTCTGTTAAAATGCTAATAGATTATAATTTATTCATATTATAGAATGCAGTTCAGAGCATACACCCAGTAATGCACAAGATGTTGGATGAAACTACTATTGGTTAGTATGTTATATAAGTTCAGTATGTTTAAAAATCATATGCAGGCTCTTATTTGTTTTTTATTGCTTTCATAGAATATTTTGATATCATGCTCGTTTGCCTGAATGCGAACTACTGCAATTATTTTTTTAATTTCTGTGAGGATTTAGGTTTTTAAATAGAATTTTGTAAAACGTTTGTAAACTCTACCAAAGTTTAATTTTTATTTTTGTAAATTTTCTGTTTCTTTTCATTTTTAAGCTATGATCAATAATTTTTTCTAAATATATTTACAATTTAGTAAGAAACTAATTTTTTTTTTCACAATAACTCTTTTAGTTGGTTTGCTACTAAGTTTATTTTCCCCAAATGAATAGACTCATTATTTTTAATAACTCTGACAATTTAGATAATTAGTATTTTTTTCATACAAGAACTCATTAATTTGTTTACTAACAAAGTTTACTTTGTTTACTAACTCATCTTATTGTTTACTATAAGAGTTAACAACAAGATTAGTTTATAAGAATATAACTTAAAAGAAAGAAATTTATAAGAATGTAATTTATGGAATACAAACTTTTTTATTTTGCATTTTCTTATTACTGTAGAAAAATAATACTGTTTTAAAAGGAAAATAGCTTTACCTCTCTGAAATAACATTATTATAGGCTGTATTATTTCTTGTTTTTATCTGCCATGTTATATAATGTGTGGATGTGGAGTGGTAGATATAAGGGTCCTTGGACCTCCTACCCTATAATCAGCAAACACTATAAGGGTCCTTTGACCTATTTTATATAATTTGTTTGTTTGGTCGCATTTTGTATCATTGTCCCTTGTGGCGATCTTTGATTGAAGTTGTAATCATGTATCAATCCAGTTGTATGATCTTGATGTAATCTTGACGTAAACCCTAAACAAATAGGGTGGGTCGTGTCACTATTCAAATTATTATAGTCTAGCATTATATTTCTTTAGTTTATCCTCTGTATTTAAATATGGAGCAAAACTTTTAAAAATGTATCAGACTATGTAATGAAGCACTGAAAATAATTTGTATTGCTCAATCAGATTTTAAAGCATCAAATTTTTACTAACTTTGCTCAGTTAATTTAATACCACATATTAAAGAAAAGTAATTATTAATTTGCATTACTACAAATGAACAGTTTTTCTATTATATTTAATAACCATTCCATGTTACTGAAAGCTAGTCAACAGAAAAATTGTAATTGCTTATTTATTTTTTTAAAAAATATTTTCATTAAAAAAAATTTTTTTGAGGCTGTTATTTCTTTATAAAAACATAAATAAAAAATTATTATTTACATTTTATTTTATTTATGCAGATAAAAGATGGTCTAATTGGTTGACTTGTTACCAAAAGATAGATCTTTTAATTATCACTGTGGGACTTAAATGAATCATCTTGGAGTAGGGCTTTAATGCCCAGTATAATCTTTCTCATAGTGTTACCATATCTGTTATATGGTAAACAAACATGAAAGGGCCTCTCCCAATCTACACTAGGCTAGTGTGTGGAAGTTTGTGCCAATATTTCTCCCATTAATAAATTTTTTTTTAAAATAATAACTTTTATTATTATTCATTATTATTAATAATACAGAAATTTATGAGTGTAGGTATTAAAATAAATTTTCGTATTGAAACAATTTCTAATGTGTAAGAATATGTTTAAAAATGTTGAGAATATCTATGTTAAAAATTTTGTGTTATCAATTAAATATTTACAAAAATCATTAATCATTAGTCAAAGTTCTAAACAAAATTAATTTTTATATACTATTAAGGTTTATCTAAACTGTGTTTTACTATATATAAAAGGAAAAGAAATATGTCTGTTGTAATTTCTTAATTAAAAAATATCACATGCGATTTACTGAAATTCACACAGATGTTTATATAGAGAAATAGAAGATAATAAGATAATCCTTGAACATCCTCAAACTGTAGTTAACCTTCTTTCAATTCTTTTTCAGGTATATTCCTTTCAAAGCAAACAAATGTTACTTTGGAGTTCATATAATTGCATGTTCTAAAAAAATATTTTCAAGGAAGGCTAACTTGAATTTCTTCATTCATTGGAACTACAATTTAAAAGAGGAAACATAATTTTTATTAAAGCAATGACGCATAATAAATGTAACTAAAGTTGTTCTAATGTTTAAATAATGCATTTAATTACAAAATATAATTCATGTTGCAAAATTACACTATTCAACACTAGCGATACACTATTAAACACAAAAATGTGGCTCTTTTCTATCTTGTAATTATTACTTTTTAAAATAAGCTTTTTTTTTTATATAAAACATTAAAACATTCTTTAACATATAAAACATTCTTTTTCTAGTAAATAGTCAAGTAATTTAAATAAAGAGGATCAAATGGTATTTTAATAAAATATTTAAAGGTAAAAATAGAACCTTATCTATGTGATCTGTTGAAAGCATTGTAACAATAAGGAAACACCCAACCCTTTTTGCCATTTCTGTCATAACCTCGATTTTTAAATGGAAAAATTATTTATGCCTTTTCAGTACGCAGTAGCTTTTTAGTAAACTTTTTTTAAATTTATATATAACCAATGAATTGCTAAAAATTAATAATCAGCATATTAAGTGGTATAAATTATAAAAATTGACATTAGTTACAGCACTTAATTTTTTCTTCTTGAAGACAAACAATATACAACTAGATTATTTTGACAACTCAATTTATCTGGCTGCATTTCATATCTTATTGTTGAAAGAGAGTTAATTTTCTAGTTCAGACTAGTAGCCTGTGCAAATGAGTAAACTCCTATAAAATGACCAGAAATTATGACCAACTAAGACTTAGGATAAGAATTTAGGAGATTTTTTCCCTTTTCATACATTCGAAAAAGATTCAAGGTGTTTTATTTTATGGTAATGTCAAAGAAAATATTAGTTTAAATATTTTCTTCGACACTTTTTGTAAATCATATGGCTAAATTTTGGTTGCTATGTTTTAATGTATTGTTCATTGGTCCCCAACCTTTTTATCACTGCGGACCTGTCAACGTTTCATAATTTTACCATGACCCGCTGGGTGGATTGTTTATATTTCAGATTATTTTGGTTTATTAATTTTATTTAAACATAGGCATGTTAAATACAGATAAATAAATAAAATACAGTTACACCAAAAAAATAAATATGAAGTAATTTAACATTTTAACTTAGAATGTTAAATCAGTGAGTCATGATCGAGAGAGAAGACGAAGTTCTTCATTAGTTCCAATGTAAATTTCGCTCCGCACTTTCGTGTATTGTATTTACAGTTATGATGAGTGATTTTTTTTTTTATTAAAACTAATTGAAGGAGAAAATAGTTGCGGTGTTTTTTTTTTTTTTTTTTTACTTTTTTTTTTTTTACTTTTTAAAACATTAAAAAATTAATGTCACTACCTTCGGGGGTCCATTTTCTTTTAAATAAATAAAATTTTAATAGAACACAAATATTTTTAATTTGGGCTATAAACCTTGGAATTTAAATTCAGTTTCAATGAAATGGGTGGCTCGGTACCATTTGATCCACTGACTGGGGGTTGGGGAACACTGTCTTAAAGAACAAGTTTTTTTTTCCGGAAAAAACTGGCAAAAAATAATAGTTTTTTTAAAAAAATTTTTACAGAAAATGAATATATAAGTATACTGTAGGTTATTTTTTGCAATTTCAGTTGGGGGGGGGGGGGGTTGGCTAGGTAGCAGGGCTTGATGTAAAAGTTATGAAACAAAAATTATTGTACAAGCAAAGTTTAAGTAATTTGGTTGCAGGTTTATTTTGAATTTTTCAAAATATTAAAATCAAATTAACTCAAGAGATCATCACTTTCATGGCTGAAACTTTCTGACAAATTAGTATATTAAGAATCGTCAGAGTCACTCATTATAAGATAATTTTTTCAGAACAAGTTACAAAAACACTTAGTCAAAATTAATTTATGATTAACTGTTTACATTTATGATTTTTTATGCAAGGAAAATTCTGCTTAGTGGTGCCATCTAAGGAAAATTAGTTATAATCTAGCCTATCCATTTTAACTAGAATCGATCTCTGATGGGCATCAGAAATAAAATAATGCAAGATACATGATTGCCCATGTGCATCACGGGCATGTGCGAATTTGCCGTTAACTTTTGCTTGTATCAGACAAAGGCAAATGTGTTAAGAGGTTTAAATAACATTGTATCTTCGGAATAATGGGAGGGTTGCTATATTGGACAATTTTACTATTAAGTGTAGACTTCATAGCTTTTTAAATCTTTGTTATTAAAGCAAAATAATTTTTCTGTCATAAGTTTATTCTTTGTAATGCTGGCTCCTAAATGAAACGTAAGATACTGGTATTTTTAATTTTCTTGTAAAGAAGGGGAGGGCAATGAATTAATATTTTATATTGAAAACTTAAAATACTAGTTAACTTAAATGAATCTAATTTTAAAAAATGTCTTTCTTTTAGTTAATTAGAAAATTTTAATATACTTTCAAGAGTGTTTAATGAGCTTTTAGCTAATTAAGTTTCTTACACACTAACTATGACTATTAATTAATCATGTTGATTTTTAATAGCTCTTTTATGTTTGTATCTCTTTCTTTTACTTAATTGTTGAGTTATATTTTAAATTCAATCTCTTACTTTCTCTATTTTTCAATTAGATCAGTACCTTGAGAAACATCCTGCTATGCCATCCTTTTTGTATAGGTTGAGAGATGCTGGAAAGAAAATGTTTTTGATTACTAACAGCCCATTCAAGTTTGTGTAAGTTTTCCTTCAATTCATTTGTTATTTATATGTGATTAATATTGTTTAGATGCTTTTTAAAAATTGAATCGAGTTCATGTACTCTTTCAATCATTATAATACATCAATTATAAATAATATACTGAGGGAAATCTCAATTATATTTTGAAGTTTATCTCTTACTTACCTGTAACTAAAAAGTAGCATTTCTATTTTCAACAATTAAAAAGAAAAACCACTACCCATGTATTAAGATATACTTTCATCAAAGATCTGTTTATACAGATTTCCATTGGTTCACATAAATGATATTAACAGTTAATTTTTTAGTTAAAGAAAAAAATTCCCACTTTATATTTTTTATGATTATTATATTTATTTAAATTCAATTTACTATTTATATTTATAATTGGATTTTAATCTGTAATTAATTAGATTTTTTTTCAAATTAATTTTATGACAAATGTTTACATTTTGTAAGCTTAAGAAATTTATTTTTTGTTTGAATTTATTTTAACGTACTCATGACAAGACTTAAAACTAAGGTATCTTACAGTGATAATGGTATGAAGTACATGATAGGTCCTAAGTGGGCAGACCTGTTTGATGTCATTGTTGTACAGGCCAGAAAACCTAGATTCTTTACAGGTCAAACCAGGTGAGTCAATTTTTCCTACAGGTAATTTAAGTTCTTGTTATGCTAAAGAGTAGTTTAATTGATATAAGAACTGATAGATATAATTACTGATAATATGTTAAATCGATTGATATAAAACTGAATTTTTAATAGTTTTGTAAAAAAAAAAGAGTTTTTTTAGTTTAACTATTACTAAAAAAAGGAATTATTTAATTAAAATATAATGTAAGTTTCTTCTTTTAAAATGTTCTGATGTATTTACTAGCATATTATTTTTCATATTTTGTTCATAAATATTTTAAATATATAAAGTGGTACATTTTAAATATATTTAAATTTTGAAATAATTTGATTTTAATAAAATGAATAAATTGTTTAAAGGTGGGTAATAAAAAGCCCTGCTACTAGTCAGTCAAAAAGACTTTTGGTTCATTCAAAAGACATTTGATTTAGGCCATTGTTAATTTAATCATGAATCTGATCCATTACTTGGATCATTTATTATCTGTACTGTATTACATGGATGTTTTTGAAGGAGTGACATTGGTTGTTAGCAAGAAAATTCCTCTTAGTATGTTTCTCTTAATTACCTCTTTTAAAAAACTAATTCCTATTACAGACCTTTGGATTTGTTGCCAAAGTTTTCCCCTCTTAAAAATTAGTTGTGTGAATAATCCACAGAAGTATTCGAATTTGGAATCAAAGTTACTAAATTTTCATGACAGAAGTCACCCATAGTTAGAAAATTATCTAGGCTACTTGTAAATAAATATTAAGTTCAATAAAAATTGCATTAGTGTAAAAGTTTTTGCAACAAAACTTACTTATGAAATTTTTATTTCCTTAACTATTAATCTTATTTATAGCATATTTTGTTAAGTATTATTAATTTTGCATCATTTAACAGACCCTTTAGGATTTACGATGTACCTTCCAATAGTCAACTCTGGGAAAGAGTGCAATCTCTAGAAAAAGGAAAAGTTTATATTGAGGTAAGATTGCTAATTATTTCAAAGCTCTTTCAACATTTGTCTTTTTTTAAGTATATGTAATAAAAAAAATTATCACAGAAAGAGAACATGAGTTTTTTTTACCTCTTTTTGACAAAATGTTCAAATATATTTTATGGCATTTTATTATGTATTCTTCAATGTTGAGTGTTAATCATTTTTATTTAGGGCAATTTAAAGGAATTACAGCGGATGACTGGCTGGTATGGTAATTCAGTATTGTACTTTGGGGATCAAATTTATTCTGATCTCGCAGATCTAACACTTCATCATGGCTGGAGAACAGGAGCTATCATCTATGAATTAAATGTAAGACTAATTTACTTTTTTTACCATGTAAATACCACATTAAACGATTTCGTTCTAGAAGCAAAGCTAGCTTTTAAGCATTACCAAGCATACAACTGCCTGTTTACGTATTTTCTGGGTTGTGGTAGCCCAGTTGTTTAGCACGATTCTGGAAGAGAGACTGGGGTTCGACCCTCAAGTCTGCTAAGAACCATTGAGTACATGTGATATACCTGCTTGTAAAATCTGTAGAATAGGAAGGCTTGTGGTCATTTGTTGAGCAGTACTGAGGGTGCAGGGATCTGGAAAAAATTTCCTTCTCCTTCAGATCTATGTCTACATTGAGAAAGTGGCCTGAGGAATAGTGGTGCTGCCCTATATCATTGGGGTTTGGAACTAAGACATGCTTTCACCTTTGCAGTGCTGTCTTGTCAAACGAAATGTTTTTTATTATTGGTATTCAAAATTACATCCTTATTTGTTGTTTCATTGTGAAATTTTCACATAACTGTAGATTAGATTTTGCTGGAGATATTTTATTAATTGTTTAAATGTATTAATAAAACATCTACATTTCTATTCAAATAAGAAAAGGATATAGTTTGTGCTCTATAAGAATAAAGCAAAACAACACGAATGAAACACACACTTTTGTATAGTTATTTGAGCTCTATTCATGTTGCTTCGCTTTAATCTAAATTTCTTATTTAACTCAAATTTTTATGCGTTGAGAGAAAATATTCTTGAAGAATAAGATATAAAAATATTCCTTTAAACATTTTATATTTAAAGTAATATGTTAAAAGTAATTTCTAACAACAAATTCAGAAGTAATAAATTTTCTATCATATGGATGTGTTCTGAATTTGCATACATCAGTTGTATAGAAGTTGAACAAGCCTATTGAAGTTCTAAATAATTTTGAAATTGTTCTAAATATTGTTATTTTACATTTATCCTGAAATATTTTTTATGTTAGAAAGAAATTCAGATATTGAATTCTGAAGAATTTCGCCATGATGTTGGCTGGCTCCAAACTCTACAACATTTAATCGAAGAAATGCAGGTTAGAAAAAATCTTTATTTTTTAAATTATTAAGCACATGGCTAAGTTACATATTTATATTGCATACTTTTTAATTTTAGGATTATGAAGAAGCTAATGATATAATTGAACAGCTTTTAACGGAGCGTGATGATCTAAGGTATTTTAATTTCTATAAAAGTATTGAGTGTAATTCAAATGCTGCTATCCAATGATTTCAATTATACATAAACATATATAATAATTATAAGTACATATATACGTTTATAAGTTTGTACAGTATTTAAGAATAAGTAAATATTTAAGAAAATTGCAATTTGTGCTGAATTCTAGAGCCTATTATATCTTTTTAAATAAAATTTAGTCTTGTCTATGCTATGTTTTTATAAAGAAAATATATTGATTACGAAATAAAAGTTGCTTTAAGTAAATAATATTTTTTAGCTGTCGTATATATATATTATGAAATAACAGTTTTGTGACTGCTAATTCAATTTTCTTCTATCCATTTTTTTCTCCACAAAAGTAAATCAATCCTACTTCAAAATGTCTATTTCAAAATAAACTTTTTCTAAAAATTTGATTATTATTTATTGACTATTAATTATTATTATTATTTATTGACTATTTATTTATTTCGATTTTCAATATTTATTTGTATCAATTTCTCAATTTTTTGTTTTAGTTTTATGGTTGCCAAAACTACTTGCCAAAAATTAACTCTCATACACTTCTCAAAATGTATAAAAACTAATCAAATAAAGTTTTAAATCCATAGAGTGCTAATGATTAAAACCAAGCGGTCACTATTTGAAATTTTAAATATTGCTTATCAGGGATTTCTCCACTTATTATTTGTACTGTGATAAGATTTTTCAATGAAACTCTCAAGTTTCGATTGTCAGTTTTGCTATTGAATTCTTTCGTATTTATATTAATTTTTATTTAGTATTATTTTTTATATAAAACATATTTTCCTTACATTACTAAGATTTTTACTAATATTATTTAAGAATTAATGTTATAATATTTCATTATTCTAAGATAATTTAAATATTTTTCAAATGCTATTTTTTCTAACCTGTGAATCTTTTTGTGTAATGATGTATAAAATCCTCTTGTTAAAAGTTTAAAGCAAAGAATGTTATTATTTTTGATACTTATCACCCCATTGAACATTAATTAATCAAAGAATACTAATTGATAAAGTTACTGGGCTCACAGTAACCTTCTCAAATGTTTTACAAACACTCTCCTTCAAATTTTTTATTTTGATTGTTTGATTGTTTAACTTTTTTTTTTTTTTTTGCTCTAAATCTTTGTTTTCTAATTTTTCACACAAAACATCTTTGAACTAGCTTTTTGAACTAATTACTTCAAAGTACAGAGCTCCCAATCCCCATAGAGTTTTCAACCCCCAGCTGAGTTTGATGTTGGGTCTGAATTTGATATGCAATAGTTTAGCGTCGAAATCAGTAATATCCGAATATAGATGTTTAAACTATTGGAACATTTCTTATGTCTTAATTTTCTGATATTGAACTTTTAATGAAATGTGATAAAGACAGTACAGTTAAACTTTCTTTAAAACTAATACTAGCTTCTTTTAGCAATTAACATCTTTCAATTTTTGATTTTCTACGATTTTGTTGACCCAAAAGTTCTTTACTTCTGTTAACAATTTGAAAATTATTTATATTTTTTGTGAAAATAGTAGCAAACAAACATCTTAACCTGGCTAATGCTTTAGAACTGAAATTTCACGTCCTGTATTAATTGCCTTTCAAACATATTTCAGAGTTGTTATATTGTTAAAACATTTTTCCCCCAAATAAAGTTGCAATTTTTGTTTTTGCAGACTTCATACAAAATCCATGTTTAACAAGCAGTTTGGCAGTATTTTCAGGACTCACCACAATCCAACCTATTTTTCTAGACGTCTTTTTAGATACTCTGATATATACATGTCTCATGTCACTAATCTATTGAATTATTCAATGAATCACATATTTTATCCAAGAAGAGGAGCTTTGCCTCATGAGTGCAAAATACCATTTATGTGAGATAAAGCTGCCAAGTGATACCATCAGCACATGTGTGATAATAATTATGTTGATTTAGGATTATTTCTAGTGCTGCAGCAGTGATATTTCTTAGTAATTCTAGTTAATTATGTAGTATTATTCAATCTGTTTTGAGTTCATAAGTCTAGTTGCTTTAGAACAAGATGTGGCGACCTATTTCAACTTGCAGGCCAACTGTAGGTAATAAAATAATTACAATAGGTATTGAAATTTTCTTTTTATTTTCATCTGGTATTCACATCTTAATGTATATCTTTAGAATCCTTGAAAGAAATTCTGTAAAAACAAAATACTTGTTAGGGATTGCAGATTAATAAAGTGCAAAATGCCATTTAAATATAAAAGACAAAACGCTATCAAAATATAACAAACGACGACTGCGAAATGTTGGAATAAAAATATCGAATCATATTTGATTTCTGTATGAAACTGTGGGAAAGGTGTTATTTGAAACACTTCCAAGTTTCATTAGGCAAACAAACTAGTTTTAATAATTTTAATCTCAACTTCAACATTTGTAATTTCACAGATTTTGGTTCATATTAAATGATAATTGACAACCCTTAATGTGTATACATTTTTTAATTTTATTTTTGACAAGGTTTCTGAAAATATATATTAAGGGTAATAATTGCAGAACACCATGCATATAAATATATTGGATTGTCCTGAAAGTTTGCACCTATTTTGGATGAAATTTGAAAGGCAACACATTTCAGTTATTGTGTACATTTACAATAACAAATTAGTACACGAATGCAATACATTATGGTGTACAAATATAGTATCACTCTTTTACATCTTTCACGCAACTTGAAAATTTTATACTTATCCTGAAACCTTTGGGGTTTTTTGGGCATTAACCTTAGTTTTTTCGTATTCAAAGTGTTGAAGTTTCTACCATTAAGGGGATTTTATAATGATTAGAATATCTTGTGAAATGTTGTGATTATAATAGATGTTAAACATCTCCTACGATCTCTAACAACTTTTGTCCCATCTTTTAAACATACATAAAATGGCAAAAATTCTTCTGACTTGCTATTTCGGGAGTTTTTTGTTCACTTGCTGTTTTTAATCAGGCTAATTCAAGGCCATACTTTTCAAATTCTGTCTGCATTTTGGCCTACAAATTCTATCTTATGTTTTATAAAATCCTTTTAATTTGTTAAGATAGGTGCATAGGCCACCTAACAGAATTCAGCATGAACTTTCCGGACTATCCAATTAAGAAAGGCTGCTATTAAACACATCATTAATTGAAGTGTGTGTTTATTATTTTGCCATTTTCCCATTGCCTTTTAATTTTGTTTATTTTCTTTTTTAAAATTAATTTTAATTACTAGTCCTTTTTTTTTAAGTTTAAATTTCTATGACTATCATTTAAGGCAATTGTGAAAATGTATTAATCTTTTCAACTGCATCTTCATTTTTAACTAAATAACAAATTTTAATAAGAAATCTCAAACTTTTGAGTGTCATAAAAAGAACAAAGAGTTTTAATTAAAAAAATGTAGTCTTTCAGTTTGTTGCATTTAAAATAGGTTGTTTAATGTTATTTTTATTAAGTAAATCTTCAAACGATGAAAAATAAAGTGTTAAAAAATAAAAATAATTTTAATTTGAATAACATGTTTGGTCTGCTAGTTATAGGTTGTTAATGCCTTCTTTAGAAAAAGTGAATCTCTTGCATTGTGAAATCTGTGTTTGCAATTGTTTAATGTGTATGTGAAATTTAATGGACTATATAAAATGAATCACTGGAATCAGTTTGAATCTTAATAGATAATTTTTAGAATGTTTTCATTTACCAACCTAAAATTGTACATTTTTTTTTTTTTTCTGTAAATTTAGTGTTCAATTATATAAGTAACTTTATTGTATGTTGTTTTTCAAGTAATATTATCAGTAAAAGATTATTTGTTATAAAATATTTATTAATCATGTAATTAGTGAAAATCATAATATTTGAATACATATAATACTGAATTTTGCTTGTTGTTAATTTCTTTAATTTTTATCTTAGTTTCTTTTTTTTTCAAGAAAAAGAGCAAAGTTTTATGTTAAAAATTAGTCACTAATCACATCAATCATTATTAATTATAATTAATATCCTAGTCAAAAATTGATACTTTTATATTGGTTTTTATTGTTAAGAATGTTTTATTTCTCGAACGAATATTTTTTAAACAAGCCAGAGTAAATTTCCTTTGTCACTGAAAATTTTCAATTCACTGCTCTATAGTATTTCTTTTCTTATTCTTTATTTTTCTCCTTTTGGCAATGGTCTGAGATACAAAACAAAGCTTTTTGATGGATTCTTGTATACATTTTAAATTGTCTATAACATAAGCTGTTTTAATTCTACCATATCATGCAGGAATATATAATTAAAAAAATGTATTTTGAATGTAAAAATTTATGAGAATTTACATATTTTAAAATTCAAATTTAGTATTGATGAGTTTGTCATTTATATGTTAAAAAGTTGCTACCATCAGTTTTAATTGTTGTTGATTTTGCAGCTACCAAATGTATTTTTTTGGTTTGCTATTTAGCAATGTTGTGATATTTTAAAAAAATTCATTTAACTGTTTATTTTTAACTTTGTGCCAATTTTTCCACAATCAATCTCAAATTAATTGTTAATTTTGTGTATCTATTATAATACTTTTTTTAACATGTTGAATCTTTTAAAATTGTGTTTTGAAGTTTGTTTGTCAAACCTTAACATAATACATCATTTATTAGAAACATTTTATGTGTCTATACTTTATATATTTTTTACATTGAACAGTTAACAGCAATTTTATATATAAATTCTTGTTTACTACACATACTTTTGTTTCTTTTCTATTTTACAAAGAAACAGTTTAATAAGTTTAAAAAATGTCATTTCAAACAACAAAGCCTCCTTTAATTGACACACTCAAATCCGAGAAAATATTCCATGTAAGGAAAGAGCGTGCTAATTTAGAAATCTAATTCTGTAAACTCCTCGTTCACAGATAGTGTTCTGTGGAACCCTCGAGTTCCAAAAAAATTAAGGGCTTGGGATTTTTTTTAAACAATTTTTTTTTTGCATTTTTGAAATGTTAATTACATTTATATCCTATCAATAATCCTTTTTCACTTCGTATTTTGGGTGCCTCTATTAAATTATTTAAAGTGCAAAGGGAGAAGAAATGACAATTTTTTTTAATATTATTTTTTCCTAGTGACAATAAATTGAATAAATTATTTAAAAAAAAAAATATTTAAAAAAATCTCAGTAATATTTCTCATCACTATTTTCCAATCTCAATAATATTTCCCATCAACAATATTTCAACTCAAAATAAAAATAACTACATTTGTTAATAAACACATATATTTCACAATTAACCATTATTAATGTTTATTGCAATTTTTAATTTTCATTTTAGCATAAATCATAATTTTGCCTATTTTATTCATTTTCAGATTATGTAAATAAAGTTAAAACAAATTCATAACTAGACTAGATTTAGTTCCAGGATTGCAAGTTTAATTGTCGAACATAAAAAATTGATATAATTTAAGATTATTAATGATAAAGTGATGAAAAACTTTTATTTTTCTATTTCAATATTTTCAAAATAAAGTAGTATTTTACTTGTTAATATGTTCACAATTCTCCTTATATACTTAGTTTATAAGTTTAAGGTTATATCAAAAGATGGTTTGCCATTTAAAGTTCCATAGGCAAAAAAAAATTAGGAACTGCTAGTGTAAACAATTATAACTGCATTTATATGATGTCATACATAATTAAAAATAAGAATAACATCAATGTTTATTTGAAGTTAACAAAATCATAATGTTTAATACTCAATGAAAATTATAAAAGTGCAATGCATACATTACTGATTCAATTCAAAAACTAGGTTTTGCATCGCTGCAGCAGAGGAGAAAGATGTAAAAAAGTTTGTTTTGAATTGTTTTGGCCCTTAAGATACTCATTTAAAATTTTACCTTTAATATCATAATTTTTAGTGTTAATAAGTTTCTAAGGTCCTCAATAACTTCCAGAACTAATGTCTGAAGTTTTATTACTGAGTTACTAATAAATGGTTCTGAAGTTAAAAGCATATTGCAAAATGCCTCCTTGAAAAATTATAGGTGCTACTAAGACTGTTACGATATCTCCTTATATGGTATCTGGCCTGATTCAGCTTTTGAAAAAAGTTGTTGTATAACCCAATATACAATGAAAACAATATACAATAAGATAAAGAATTCACAATCATGCTATCAATCATTTGTAAATTTCCCTGCTAAAACTTTTTACCTATAGGCTCATACAGCTCTTAGAAAATTTCAAAAGTGGTGTTAATATTCGAATAAAAGAGTTACAGATTTCATTTTATCAGGTTTCACTTTAAAGTTCAAAATGCTATATTCGAGGTTCTACGACTAAAATTAGTTATTTGGAAATATTAAGCATAGTGGTGAATACAAATTCATACAAATACATTTTGATTTTCCTAATTTTGCTGCTACTTTTTAAATTTTATTAGGAGTGTAAGAATCCTGTACACTCTTTGCTTTTTTATTTTGTCCATAAAAAAAAAAACTCATGTAAAAGTTATGCTTAAAAAATTACACATTTTTGTTACATAACTGTAGAATATCTGCTTTGAAGAGCTTTAAAAAATAATTTTTTATGAGCAAATTACTGTCTTGTTTGAGTAAATTACTGAAATGTTATATAGTTAGAGCAATTTTATGTAGATACATGTATGATACATATTTTAATTTCGCTTCATTTTAAATAAATTTATTTTGTATATAAAAATGTCAGATCTTTTAAATAACACCAAATTGTTTTTAACCACGATAAAACATCTGTGTCATGAATCAAGATTACGATTCATCGATTAAATGCATTCTAAGATTATGATTTGAATTCTAATCTTATATTAATCATAAATTTCATCTACTTAGTTTTATTTGTTTCAATATTTTGAAATCACTTGTACTATTACAAAATGCATTAGGAATGTTCTGAAATTGTTAATTTTAATAAATAGGTGCTCCGCAAGAAACTGAAGGTATAATTAATTTGTTAAATGATTGAAATTCTGTAAATTATGAGAAATATTGTCTACATATAGTTATAATGCATATAAATTTTTTTAATCCCAATTTTTTTTTTACTCCCTCTCGCATTTTGTATGACGCTCATTTCAAAATTTCTTACGTAAAGAAATTTATTTTTTAAGTATTGATCAATTTAACTAATTGTCATAATTGAAAGCTATAGGTTGTGTATTAACTGAACAAAATTCTGTAAATAATATAGCTGTTCTATCTTGTTAACTGTTCTAATAGATGCATATTATTTCTAATTTATGTAAAGTTGTCGATTAAAAATTGTTTGTTTAAAATAAGAAATATTTAACAGTGCATAGTTTTTGGATGAACTTGAGATTATTTTTTTCCTGTCATGAAACTGTGATACAACGATGACCCTCCATTTTATAATTTTATTTACACCAGACATAACTGAAAAATGATGTATTGTATTTGTACAACTGTACTATATAATCCTGAAAATGATCTACTAAAGAAAGTTATTTATATCAGCATTTGTAGTAAAGCATTTTGCAACTACTGTACCTGATGTGCAGGTTATAACTTATTACTTTGTGGGTGTTTAAAAATAAGATTTTTGAACTGGTTTTTGTGAAGTATACAAAATTGACAGCATAAATAATTATTTGTATAGTTCGTTTTATATTTATATTAGTTCTATTAATAAATGTGTTTAACTTTTTTACTTGTTGCTTTTTTTACTTTAATACACATAAACAGGGCTTCCACGAGTCAGGAATTACAGAAAAATCCTGGAATCGTTAGGGAATTTTAACACTAAAAAACAAGGAATAGTCAAAGACAGCTGCAATTTTTTTTACAAAAAACCTGGAAAATTCATGTATAATACCAGGAGAATAACCAGTCTTAGAATTGTCAGTAACAATAGTCAGTTACTGAGATTCCAGTTAAATAATTCCAATATCTATTAGAATTAATTTTATAAAATTCTATTTTTTAGTGAAACCTTTCCATGTTTCCATTGTTATTCTAATATGTTTTTGCTAATAAAATCTAATGTTTGACATTACAAATAAAAAAAAGTCGACATTTTCTGATGAAAAATTGCAAGATATTGATAAAATATGGTATGGATTTCCAAAATGTAGATCCAAATTTAGTTTTCTAATCCTAATTTTGTACTATACTATTTTCTAAAGCTGGTTATGTTCAATAGGACTAATGCACTTTTTTTAAATTTATTTTTTTTCTTCGAGTCCAGTTGAAATTAAGTCTACAATTTAAGAGGCCTTTTCTTTTGTGACCTCATTGGTCAGAGAAATGTGAATGAGGGGGATATATGTATATTTTTAAATTTCGCAGGTGGCTCTCGAATTCTGACGAAAAAATATCTTTAGTCAGATCATTGGTTTGAATCCCGTAGCCGTCGGTCTAACCCTGGAAGGTTTTTCTCTTTATGTAACGCAAATGCGGTTAGTGCCATCAAAAAGTCGTCCACGAAGGCTAGTTTGTTCCAATGCTTGATGCAAGAGTTCTCTTGTCTTTTGGGTCGAGAAAATATATAGTTGACGTAATTCCTAAATTTCGAAAGATTTCTTCTAGCAAGTTTTCTAATACAATTCTGCATTCGAAAAAATAATTTAATTTTAGACCTATGTTTGTTTTTGAAAAGTATATTTCATTTTGCATGTTTTAAGTTAAAATGATTTTTCGACAGAATAAATTTTAAAAACTCGAAAATTAAACAGTATTAAATTACCTAACTTAAATTAGAGTACATATAACTGTTATAAGTTTGGAAAAATATCCATCGCAGTTCTTAAAGTTATTTTTCCTAATATAATAAAACGCTTTTATGGGTGGCGTTCTGTCAAATCTTACTCTATTATTAAAAGTTTATCAAGATGAGAAAAAAAAAACTTTTAATCTGTATTCTAACATGGTGATAATTTTACCCTTTGTAGTTGTTTACTCTCGGTTACCAAAGCTTTTTTTTACCACCAAAGCTATCACAGCAAGGAATCAGGCTATCTTACAGAAGATTCTGTTCGTATAGTCGCTAGGCTTTGGGAATGAATGACTTTCAAAATAGTATTTGACAAATCTTGTTTTTAGCGTTCTTCCACCTTTTCTGTATTTTACATATTCACGCTACATAGGCAAGAACAGTAGTGCTGCGAATTTATATTGTATTTTGGAATGAAAGTTTTAAAGTAGAGAAAAAAAAATTTATTTTAAGTTTTGTGAAAAAAAATCACTAAGCGATCATTAAAAAAATAAATCTCCAAAACAGATTTTAATTATATGTGAGATGGAAAGAATTTTGATTCATCTTGGTGGAAAGTATCAAACTAAGTTATTTGATTCATCTTGGTGAAAAATATCAAACATAAGTAATTTGAGCCGCGATGGCTCAGGGGATAGAGCGTTCGCCTTGAAATGAGGCGAATTCCGCATCCGGCTTGAACCGGCCACAGTCTGACCTGAAATATCCTCAGTGGTAGACGGATCATGGGTTAGAGTCCCCTTGCCGTCAGGCTAACCGTGAGAGGTTCTCGTGGTATTCTCTTCATGTAACGCAAATGCGGGTTAGTTCCATCAAAAAGTCTTCCACGAAAACAAATTTCTCCCAATACTCGATCCAGGAGTTTCCTTGTCTTCTGGATTGGGTTCAAAATTACAAGTCTGCGGAGTTGAACATTAGTAGTCGTAAACCCATAAAATTGGATCGACTGTTCAACGACGGTTATTAAAAAAAAAAAGTTTTTTCTATATATTTCAGTTTCTTTTCTAAATGTTTTTTTTTAAATTTAAAAATGGCAACATATTAAAAGTATTGGTAATTACCAGTAGCTTATCAATCGTGTTATATAAAATATTTACTGAAAATACTTTTTAAAAAAAAAAGAAAAATACTCAAAATCTTGATGGAGAAATAATCAAATTTTAGTTTTAGAAGAAATCATTATTTTTAAGAAATTGTAAAAATTTAAGCAATGAAGAAATAAAAAATCTCTTTTTACATTAATTAAAACTCAGAAACATTAAAGTATCAGATTTAAAATGGAGAAATTATTCCCGTATTATTCATTTTTAAACTGTGGTAATAAATACCAAAATACTTTTCGTAACAAAATAAATTTAAAAGTACCATTATTTCAATGTATTAATAATTCTTTCTTTTATATTGTGTGATCCTGCTTATTATGTTCGAAAAATTAATTAGATTAAATTAAATATGATCAAGAGAGTTAAGATATAAGATCAAGAGTTAAGATATAAGATCATACCTAAAAACACTGTATATTGTCCTTACTAACTCTTGTGTGAGTATTACTTAAAAACTTCATTCGTTTCAAAAGTATGCAAATTAAAATTACAAGTCGACGTGTTTCAAGTCAGGGCTAAAGAGAATACAAGGGCTAGTTCACTCCGCTCTTAGAGCTGAAGCTACGATTTCCCTCCTCATGACGTCACTGTGTCCACAGATCTCGGAGATCGCAAGCAAAGACATGATAACTTTGCATCTTTCTCTTTGTAAAAATAAGTTAGACTTTTTCTGGTTATTAGCTTTCAAACTTTACGTAATTAACACATTATTTCCGTTCATAAACATAGTTCAAAAAAAACTTTCTTGGTTATTATATTAAAAAAATACCATTTTAAACTTATAAAAATGTTTTGCTAGTTGGTGAAAATGACACGATAAATACTTTATTTTAAAAAGTTCAGTTTTAACTTTAACTATTAAGAAAAATGAAGGCATATATCGACACTTTTTTTATCTACATATTCTTTTATAAAGATAAGTTAAGTTAAATTTAGAATCCCTGATTTTAAAACATGTCGTAAATAGCAATTTGTTCATACTTAATCATTAGGAAACATCAACTTTAAACGCTAATTACTGAAACAAAATAATAATTTAGGTTCATAATGACATTAGAAATTTTACTATTGTTTATAGACATTTAAATTTACGATGATATAATTTATATATATATTTAAATTGAAGAGAATATAATTTTTTTAAAAAATCATAAATATTTAGAATAACTACATTAAAAAATATGTTATGAAATTAGGAGAATTTCAACTATATACTATATATTTTATTTATACTTTTTACTTACATTTTAATTTTCTTTGACTTTATCTATTTTTTAATTCTTTTCACCTGCCTTTCTTTATGAAGTAACGAGGCGGTTTCTATTTAGATAATGAATTTTTATAAGAGTTCTTTACGACAGAATAAACGTATTGCTGTTTTATATTAACTGTGTCATTTCGGAATCCATTCTTTACATAGTTGTTCATTTACTTTAGGGAACACGCGAAAAATTATACTTTTTCCTTTTGTTTTTATATCAGAATTTTTGCAAGTTGCAATCGCGCAAACTGGCATTTCGATAATAGTTTTAAATTCTTGTAAATTCACTGCAAAAACTGAGGAAAGTCATTATAGAAAATAACAAATGTCTTAGAATATCTCGCAAAAAGAAATGATCCAATATTAGTTAGAGCTAGTAAGGCCAAACGCTCCGTTCTTGAAGTAAAAGTGCGAGCTTTGCGCCAAAGTGACGTCACTAGAGTGACGTCGGAGAATCGGCGCGGCGAGAGATACTTCAAAGGAGTGAACCAGCCCTTCTATTCTCTTTAGCCCTGGTTTCAAGTGCTCAAAAACATACACTTATTTTCAAAACTTGCCAGATATGAATAAGAAGGAAAATAGATTTGAAATATAAAACGTAAAGTTTTCAACGAAAAATAAAGGTGATAAACAAAAATAGAAAAATCACAGTAGCCGAGAGAGAAAAAACATAACAAGGAAAACCGCAGTGGCCAAGAGAGGCAAAATCAGGGTAAAATGCATTTCCACGTTCTATGAAGAGGTAGTTAGGAACTAACGTCGTTAACAAGGAAATCAGCATTTATATGAGTCCAAGATGAGCTGAGCTGAAAATAATTTTGGCATTATCGAAAAGGAATTTATGCCCGAGATTCCAAAAATATGCAGCAATTGATGATTTCTCAAATTCTTGATAACGGGCATATCTATTGTGTTCTTTAAGTCTTAATTTTAAGGAAGATGATTAATTTGAAATCGCTTTTGATTGATTTTATTGCAATAATCCAAAGTGTGTATTTTAATCATTATTTAGAATACAACTTATCAATAAATGTCATCGAATGTTAAACTTAATTAACTTCTCCTTTTATTAATCGAATGAAAGAATTGCACACTTTATTTAATAGAAAGTATTAAAAAAATCAGTAATAAAGAAATGATGAAATGTCATTCACTCAATGATTTGTTCCTATGTAAACATATTTGCACACGATTGAATTCCTAAAAATTCTGATACAATTCATTACTTTTATTTATTTGAAGAAAAAAATTATTTGAACAGATAATATTTAGGAATTGATAAGCTCCATTTATATTTATGGTTCCATTGTTTTATTAAAAACACATTACAGAGTTTATTTACCTTTCTACTAGGAAACGCATGGTTATGTTGCCATAAAATAGTCTAGTTAAACAAATATGAGGTTACAGCACGAAATGGCGTGATACTCGCGTGGTAGACATTTTTAGGAGAAAAAAGGATTCTGGGTAATATGAACTGTTAAATTACGATGCAATTTGAATCGAATGTTATTATTATTTTTGTTCAACGTATACAACTTTTGTTTAAACATGTATTTTAATTCAGACATTCTGCCTCAATCCATTGTCTAATATTTTTTTTTAACTTTTATCTGATTATTATTATTATTGTAAATAATTTTTCTTTATTCAGTTATTTTAATTTTTGAAAGGCAATAATTGTATTTTTCAATCCAACAAAGCATGACAAAACATACATTGATACTTAAAATGCGTTTAAAAAAAATCGCCTTCTTTTAAATTAGAATAAACAAGAGTGTGATAGCAAAACATTATTCTGTCGATCGTTAGAAAATCAACGTAGTCGGGGGAAAAAAACTAAAAATTGAAAGTTCTATTTATTTAAACTTTTTGATTGTGTGTGTGTGTTTTTTTTTTCTTTCTTCAGAAATCAATTGTTTTTCAATCAGTTTTCTGGAAATTTATTCTGGCGTTGATATTATTAGGGCTTGGAAGATAATAGTTGTCAAGCCGTTTTTCTCGAAATCTATCGCGAAACACTTTTTATTTTTTATTTTATCTGTTTGTCAGTTAACCGTGGTGTCTCAGGGGATAGAGTCTCCCCCTCCCAATGAGGTGACCAAGGTTTGAATCCCAGCGATGGTTGGTCGATTGATAGAATTTTGTTCCTGTTTCGCACCTATCACAGTACTGACGTAAAACATCCTCAGTGGTAGACATCGGTTAAAATCAACACCTCATAGAAGAAGAAGGCCTCAGCACGGATCAATTTAGTAGTCCGATGTGACGAAGTCAACTGCGCAGTAGATGAAAAATAAGAAAGATGTCATTACGTTCGGGGTACTAAGCCAAAGAATATAGAGTGAATATACCTCCATATTTTTTGACTAAGTTGCGCAGTGGTTGAAAATATGAAATATGTCATTAAGTTTGGACTACTAAAGGATATTTATGGTAACCCGTGCAGAGGCCTGCTCTTTTCTAGGAGGTGATGTTAGAATCCCTTTGTCGTCGTGCTAACACCGTGGGAGATTTTCGTGGTTTTCCTCTCAATTGATTGGTTCCATTAAAAAGTCCTCCACGGATTTGGTCTGCCCCATCGCTTGATCCAGGTTTTCCCTTGTCTTTTGGGCTAAGTTCAAAATCGCAAGTCTACGGAATTAAACATTGATAGTCTTAAACTCAGAATCGGCTCGGCTGTTCAACACCTGTTATAGAATAAAATTGCTCGACAGTATACAAGATGGTTATTTGAACACATTTTATTATATTTTAAAAATAAAACAAAATGAGATACGCTCTTCTTTATTATTTTCTTGGAGAAAAAAAAAGTCTGTTATATACAACACAATTTTAAGTATTATACAACTACCACATGAGCTGAAACTGCCCTCGATAATTTTAGGCTGCCCGGCATATCTGTCTATCTCTTGAAAATTTTATTTTGAAATAGAAAAGCCTTTTCGACCAGAACTACTTCAATTTTAATGTTTTTCGTTCTTTTTTTTTAATTCAAATTTATTTAAGTGAAATTATATTAACATATCATTTAAAAATTTATTCGTTTTTTTTAATATATATATTTCTTATGAGAATAATAAACTTACTTAGAAAAGCAAATCTTTTTTTTTTTTTTAACTTTTGCCAGTGTCGTCTTCTGCTGATAAAAACATTGCTTCTGACTGCGCTGTTTCAAAATTCCATAACATTTTTAATTTTCTCACTCCTACAAAAATATGTATGTGATATTTTTGTTCGTAATTGAATTAGAACATTTGTAAATTTTTTTGCATAATTTTCTCTTTTTAAATATTATTTTGTATTGGATTTTTTCTCACTAAATTTGTTTTCTTTCTTTCTTCAGTTCTAAATCTGAATTAAAACAGCTATGGCCATCTTGCGTGTTTAGTGCCCTTATTTTATTCCTTCTTATTTTATTTAATTCATTCTCATTTTATTTTATTCCTTCTTATTTCATTCTACCCTTATTTATTTTATGTCTTTCATAACCTTCCTGTGTAATGCTTGGTAATGAGTCACGTAACTTTTACAACATGTTAAAAAGAGAGGAGGGGGGTTAAGTCTGCTAGCTTCGAAAAAGTTGATAAACATGAAAAATGCAATTAATTGCAGAGGAATCAGTTATATTTGAGTTAAACCGGTTTTTCAGATATACAGGATGTTCCGTATCCACTGCACTTAATTTGAAGGTGTTTTTATTAATCGTTTTTGAACATCTGCTCCGTACTGCAGACAAAAAAGTTTTTTTCTTCTTTAGTAGTTTTTTTTTTATTTCCAATGGCAGGCCAATTTAAAAGAACAAAAAGGATAAAATAACAAGAAAAACAAGGCAAAAAGAAATAAATAGAATTGAATGCATAGTGACATGCTTAGCCCATACGGGCCCTAGCTTCCCAGTAGCGTCCACACACAGTAGTGGAGATGAGCGCAGGACAGACGGAAATATGGGGCAAGTCCATGTCCTCCCCAAGGCGACAGAGCTTGCATTTAGGAGAGTCAAAAATGTTTATGCTAAAAAGGTGTTTGGCCAGACAGTCATGGCCCGTTACAAGTCTAAAGAGAGCGACTGCCGTAAACCTGGGCTGATTTGGGATAGTTAAAATACAGTAGTAATTCATTAGATTTTTATTAACATTTCTGTTTTGCCCTCGTCTGGATGTAATTTGCAACCCTTAATGAGTATACAATTATGAATTCGTTTAAGCCTGTGGATTCTAAAATTATATGTTAAGAGTGGTGATAATGAACACCATTAAAGAAACAGACAAAAAGCTTAAACTGTGTATTAAGGTGGTTGAGACAAAAAACTTGCATAGGTTTTGGCATGAACGAATATGGTTTTAGTTTCAAGATAATAAGCGCAATGTCAAATTTTTTGATGAGTTTTGCCGATTGTATAGCGTATTTTTGACTTCCAATTAGGTACCTGCAAGCAACGTCACTCGTGGGTGTTGGACCTGATAGGCTGTTGAATAGTGTATTTGTTTATGCCATGATTTAGCAGCCAATCATGTCTCCCTCCCCACGTGAAGTCACCGCCAAGTGCTTAATCTGATCCAGAAATTGATTCAGCCTAATAATAAACGAAACCTTATAGCAGCAACGTTAGCACGCCTTCTTCTTTGAGCACAATCATCTGATTTCAGTGGTCTTCTTCTTCTCGAGTTGCACGTACCCATTCATCCCCTTCATTGATCAATATTTTATAAAATCCGAGCATATTGTCACAAAACTGAAGATATTCTTTTCACGCGTTGGCAACAAAAACTAAAGCTCATTTAGCTATAAATTAGGCAGAAATGATATGTTAAAAGTTAACTATTCATTCAAACAAACTGTTCTTGATTTTTGGTTTTAATTATGCTTATTAATTTTAGCACGGTAATATGTAATTTAGAGCTATATTTTAGTTTTATGATGCTTAATAATTAACCCTCGAGAGAGATGCATTATATGAATGGAGATTGGTCAGATTACGTTGCTCTGTGATTCTAAATCTAACTTCTGTATACTTCCTCCATTTTTATCTATGTTTTTTTTTTTTTTTTCTTTCTTTTCCATTTTCTTTCTTTCTTTTTTTTTACATTTTCCTTGATATTTATGCATTTTAAAACATTTTCTTTTGTATTTCTATGCATTTATATTTTGGTATTTATTTCTTTTGGTATTATGCATTTGGCATTTATTATTTGGTTTTTTTTCTCTTTTATTTCATGTGGTATTATACGCGTTTTGCGAACATTTTTATACATTTTGTTAGAACAAGGAAAAGTGTTACGTATCCAAACACTTAAATCTATAATCGTATATATTAGGAGAAGTATATGAATTATTTGTTTCAAATGGAATTTCCAAGTAGTATTGAAATGTAAACAAATCAAATAGCAATGTATTTAAATTGGGTGACATGTTTACAAATTAAAGATTTTATAGGATGTATATGTAACATGTTTTTAGAACTTCATTTTAAAAAGAGCTACAGTATACATATAAAGCTAGAGATCCTTTAATATAATCCATAAATAAGTATCCATTAATCGAGGGAATAAATAACTATCCATTAATCCATTAAGCGATAGAAAGAAACTGCTAGTTTTTGAACGCCCTCTGGGCCCTTATTGTATTAAAATTGTTGGAAAAGAGCAATTTTATTCACAAGGCAAGTTATTAAAATATATTTCCAACTTAATAAGTATATACGAAGTCGTAAAGCAAGCTAATTTGTTTAAAAACCAATAATACGAACGGCCCTTAAATTTCAATTTATTTAAATTCTAAAAGAATATCGAAAGTTTCATTGACACCCCAGTAACAGGATTTCATTATTTTGATTCTTATCTGTTGAACATCCGATTTTTATTATCTCTGAACCATCGAATGATTGAGACTATCAGATTATGAATAACATAAGATATTAAAATGTGAGGATAGGGTATATTTGTAACCTTAGTAACAAATTATGAAAACGAGCCGCTTGTGAAATATTTGCACAAGTTTATGTTATGACTCTTTCAGAAAGATCTGAATAGAATGTTTCACTTCTTTAATCTCAACTGAAAAATTGAGAAATTATTCTCTGGCAAGAGTGAAGTGGGGTAAATGAAAAAAAAAAAAAAAAAAAGGAAAACAATGACGTATTCGTATTGCGAAAGTGATTTTTTTTAAAATGATAGTATAGCACAGGTCGGTAACCTATTTCTTTTCCAAAAGCATTAAAAAAACTATTGCATAGGTACAAAGAAATATATTCGTTTTATATTTTATTTTATAACCGACATTAAACAGCTGACCCAATTTTGAGTTTATGACTATAAGAGTTCAACTAATTAGCCTTGTAATTTTGAATCCAACGCAGAAGACAAGCGAATTCATGGATCAAGCGTTTGGAGAAACTAGCCTTCATGGAGGACTTCTTGATAGAACTAACCCGCATTTGCGTTACATGGAGAGGGAAAGCACGAAAATCTCTCATAGCTAGCTCGATAGCAAAGGGACTCTAACTTATAATCCGCCACAGAGAATATTTTATGTCAGCCCGGTGTAGAATTCTGATCGACCAGCCAACGCTGGGATTCAAACCTGGGTCACCTCATTGAGAGGCGAACACTCTAAACGTCCTGATGAGGTTATTATGTAAATGATGTACATGTTACTGTGAATGACCGAAATCGGTGGTTGTTGACTTTCACCGGCGAATGTTGACAATCACATAGTCGCTTTGGTGAATGTCTGAAATATTTATTACAACCGATTTCATATTAATTTGTTCGTGGATATAATTACATTTATTCGATATTTTAATACTTACTGACGATAGATTAGAAGAAACATCAGAGTTTGGAGTATTGGGCAAATGTATACCGGGCAGTGGCCCTCGACCTTAAAAAAACATCAGAGTAGGGTATCGGGCAAATGTATACAGGGCAATGGTTTTTTAAGGTCAAGTGCCATTGCCCGGTATACCCTACACTGATGTGCTTTTAAGGGTCACTGCCCGGTATACCCTACACTGATGTTTTTTTAACCTCAAGGGCCACTGCCCGGTATACATTTGCCCGTTATACCCTACCCTGATGTTTTTGTAAAAGTATAAGCGCAATCTCCTCACTCTCCAAAAAGTCGTCGATGATGGCAGCTTTATGAGGACGTGCATGGTCGTCCATAAAATCGAAAGAACGACCAACTGCTGAAGCGTGCAGTTTTGCTATGGGGTCTAGAACTTCATTCCGATACCATACAGTAGTTACAGAATCCTGTCTGTCGATGTGCAGTCAATGCGATATCTCATTAAAATTCCTTCACAGACCATGATGCTTCCACCGTGATGTTCGAAGATGTTCTGTGGCCTTCTGCGTGTTCCGAAAACATAAGGTTGCCTCATTCAGGCTTAGACATATTCACATGTTAGTGGCACAACTTTAATTATGCCCTTCTGGATTAGACGAACAAAGGAATACTAACTCGTGATACCCGGGAGTACGGTCTTTTCTGTAGAACCTTCGGTGGACAGTAGTGGCAGATATCATGATACCAATGGCTGCTGTAACCATAGATGTCACTCGTGTGGAGATTGCTCTTTGATTCCGCTTGGCTATAAAGCTGTTTCTCGAAGCTCTGTCGACAAGAAAAATTTTAAAAAAGGCATAGTTTAAGTGCTTTACACTTGAAGTAATGCGATGATTTTAAACAATAAACGTATATGATCTTGCCGTGAAGAATTATTGTGATATGACGAAATGACGGACGCTGAAGAAAAAAAACAACATATGTGATAGATTGTTCTACTTCAATGCAAGCTAGCGTTCAGAATATTCGATTCGTTTTCTGGAAGCAATAGAAAAAAAGTTTAGCATGAAAAAAATTAAAGGTTGTTCTAAACACCCTTTATCCGTGCTTAAATGCAACTCCTGTAAACCTTCACAAAGCCATATCTTCTTATACTACTGCTTGAGTTGCATATTTCTTGGCAATTGATTGTTATCTGAGATATTTGCATATTTCCTTCTACCTTTGCAACAAGTTGCAGTTTCTCTAATTTAGATTGGCTTCCAGAAATTTTTCTCTCTTTCCATTTGGATGTGAGTGCAACAATACTTTAGAACATAATGCATGCGTAGATTAAAATTAATTATTAGAACACGCATTTAGAGATATACTCATTCTCTGAAATAGGGGAGGGTGGCCTAAAGCGGGTAGGTTAACAATAAACACTCAGAAGTTGTAGTTTTTGGGCTTTTATCGCAGCGTTTTTGATTTTATTTCTTAAGAGAGATCTTGAACTTTAAAATAAAAAATGATTATTGCGTTATTTTAAATTTTATGATTATTTATTATCAAAAATAAAAAACATTGAAAAAACCCGCTTTGCCCTACAAGGGGGCCTAAAGCGGGTAAGCCGTTTGGGCAAAGCGGGTAAGCACCATAGATTTTACAAATACAAGCGCATATTAATTTTCTTAAGCATTAATAATGAGACCTTAATCACACGTATAATAAACGTTAAAAATAACATTTAAATAACAATTTTAGACTTATTTTATCAGTCTCAAATTATGATTTGTTATTCTTGACATAGTTCGCAAAAATAAGACCCTCTTCCTGAATAAGTTGTGCAAGCTTCATGAGCCCAGTCTTTACAATCTCCACGTTCAATCCAAAACCCATCATTACAAAAATACGGAAAAGTTAGTATAAAAATGTATCGAGGCAAAGCGGGTATCTACTCGTTTTGCCCTACCCGCTTTGCCCAAAAGCATATTTTTTACTAAAATAATTATAACCTTAAATAAAAAAAAATTTAAAAAAAATTTAACATCGTAGTTTATAGGGGAATAATGTTAGAATAATATAATAATATCGACAATAAAAAAAATAAGCCTGCTTTCGAATAGCCACAAGTTGCATACCTTGAGTTTTTTTAATAAACTTATACATTTTTTTATTTTGTGATTGGTTACGCCATGTCGCTTTACTTCTGCTCCGCTGAGACTGATTGAAACTCGTAAGCATTCGGGTAATCACGGCATACTTGATATCGGCGCTTGCACTCCATGCGGCGGGATACGATTGCCTACCCGCTTTAGGCGACCTACCCGCTTTAGGCTACCCTCCCCTACGCATTTTAGGCTGGGTCCATTTTTTTTTAAACATGCATTTTAAGCTCTTCTTAAATACGCATTTTCTGATTTGTCCAAAATAAAAGGCTCACTGACGAGCTATTTGTGGACCGATTTGAAAGCATTTTTTTTTTGACAAAAATTAGGAAACATAAAAATAGCTGAAAATTAATGGATAAATGAATAGTATTATTCGAAATGAGCACGAACAGCCATTGTACAATACGGAAGTGCTCCTTTGCGGTGTACGGTGAAATTTTGGCTTTGGTTTACAATGCTATTCTTAATCCTGATGATGTGCTCTACAAGTTTTTGACCACTGTGCGGTGTATAAAGTGATGAGACAAATACTGCCGGTCAATTGAAAAAGCAATATAAGTGATTCATAATAGTTTTCGGGAAAATAGAGTAGATAGATGTATTCTTCCTTATGCTAATGCTATGAACGCTAAAATAGAATTTCAAAAAACTGATAAACAAAATTTTCTTTTAATAAACATAAAAATAAATGAAAAATAATCACAATAGGTAGCGTATCGTATAAAATAGCCATTACGAGACCTGTTTTTTTTAAGTAAGGGCCGTTTGAAAATAAAATCCAAACGAAAGAAAATTTTCATGAAGTAAATTTATTTCCAGACTCTACTAATTTTTTTTTCTTCTAAAATAGTTGCCAAGTTTGATTAAACCCTTATCATACCTTACAACTAGATTTAGAATACTCTCTTCATAGTAACTTGTCACCTGCTCCGAAAACCAAGAGGTCACGACCGTCTTCACGTCTTCGTCGTTGTTGTTCTGGTTGCCGCCAAAATGATGTTTGAAACATAAGAAAAAATGAAAATCACTTAGCGCAAGGTCTGGGCTGTATTGAGGGATGGTCCAAAACTTCCCAGGTAAAAAAAGTTCTACGTAGCTCAGGACTGAGCTGTGGGGAGAATCATTGGAATGGAGTAGCAAAATTTATAAATTTAAGCATATTTTTTATATTTTTTTCATTATTTTGTATTAATTTAGGTTAAAATAGTGAAAAATATTATATTTGGCATTTTAATAAATTTATAAATACAGACAGCATGAGAATATGAAGTACAGAATGAAATACAGAATTGATATGAAATACAGCATGAAACACAGATGTCTTTTTCAGCGTTAAAGGTAAAAATGTCCTAACCGGACTCAATTCCCAACAATAATTTTTCAAAATTGCACTTATTTGCAGTTATTTAAATCTAACACAAACAGTCATTCATTATTGAAATTTCTTTAATTTATAAAATCAATTATTGATAAATTTTTGAATACGAATGGGAAAGAAAAGTAAAACTACTTTTCTTTTGTGTGGATTTTGTATTTCAATACAAATATAGTTCCGATAATCTAACAGATTCTTTTGGTAACTATTAGACTATTTTTTTATGATTAAAAATTATCAAAATATCTTTTTGCTTGAAATTTAGAGCTTTAGAGAAAAAAATGTATATAAAAGGGACACCGGTATCCTATCTGCATCAAAGTGTTAAGTATCAAAAAGAGAAATCAACCTCATAAGTTGTCGGGGAAATTTAAGAAACTTGAATCTAAAACTTATACGTTTGTGTTCCAGTTCAAGGATATATTTTTATTAAGATTCCAGAAGAGATTATTTTCTCAAAGATAAAGGCTTTGTTGAGAAATTCTCACAATTTTTCTTTTACTCTGTACGTCATTTAAAAGACGTTTATGATAATACATAGATTAAAATTAAATTATTTTCTCTTAATAGAATTAATGATTAAAAGTTATCCATTTTTTGGTATTATTTCTCATCATTTTCGCTTAAACTTTTTTGATTTAGATGCCTTTCTGAACATTGACTTCTTCAGAGCTTTGCGTCGTATGCAAAAGTTTTTAAGCATATCGAATTATAATATCGTTCAAATCCGCCTCAACCTTAATATGGTGTTAAATTCTACAAAAGTTGACATAAAATATGGTACAAATTAACTCTTTATTTATGTAGTAGCTAATTTGCTGCTGAACTGATTTTTCTAAAAGTTTCTCCTCGACGGGCAGCGAATAAATAACAGAACAGGGACAAATTATTTCAGAAGATTAATTAATAAATATTCAGTATCTTTATAATAAGTACAAGTTAAGTAAAAAAAAGACTAAACTTTTTTTGTAACTTCCAACACTGAAAGGTATAAAAATTTATTTATAAAACTAAATTTTTATTTTGAAAAATTGATTAAATTATAGATATTATATCAATTGAATTACTCAAATAAAAAAAAACTTCTCATCTCGCAACGTGTTTTTGGATACTCTGGGATGTTTCAAGAATTATATAAATCTAGGATAGCTCATATGAAAGAAAATCGGTATCAATTTGTAGAAAATTGTTAGAGCAAGCAATATTTAGTTCTATAAATTTATTACAATTCATTAATAATTTTCATGATACATTTTTTTTAAGAAAAGAATAAATGAAACTGTTTGTCACAAAAATTTAACAAGTCGTTGCTTTAGGTAGTTAAAAAACGACATGATTTAAACAAAATTTCCAGAAGGCTGAAATTTGAACTAAATGTAGCAATCTGCAGAAAAATGAACATCTAAGACGATTTGAATAAAAACTTGTAGTATTATTCTTAATCGATAATGTATCGATTAAGCTAGATGATTATAAATCATTTCTTGTATGTTGGATGGCAACAGTCTGGATGAAAAATGGAACAGCTATGGTGAATAAATATTTGCTAACCTTCTGAATAAGTCTATCTTGTATTAAAGTGATAAAACAACACTTCAATTGTGACCCGGACGTGATAAGAACTTGCCAATATTGATGGGTAATGCACATTAAACAGTTGATTTGCTTTAATGCTCAAAGAAAAAAACATCCAGTGAAGTAAATAGTCTCATAAACAATAAACAAAATTTCAATGTCAAAATTTCAATGGTCAATAAACAAAAAAATAGAGAAAAAAATAATGAGCGAAATGCTATAAAGAAGAAAAAAAAATAATAATGAGAGAAATTATATGAAAAAAATGAAGAAAAAAATTATGAGCGAAATGCTATAAAGAAGAAGAAAAAAATAATAATGAGAGAAATGATATGAAAAAATGAAGAAAAAATATAATGAGCGAAATGGTATAAAGAAGAAAAAAAATAATAATGAGAGAAATGATCTGAAAAAAATGAAGAAAAAAATAATGAGCGAAATGCTATAAAGAAGGAAAAAAATAATAATGAGAGAAATGATATGAAAAAAAGAAGAAAAAATATAATGAGCGAAATACTATAAAGAAAAAAAAATAATAATGAGAGAAATGATATGAAAAAATGAAGAAGAAATATAATGAGCAAAATTGATATAAATAAATAAATGAACAGCATGAATCAAAGTGGTATTCATTCATCGAATTCTATCACAGGTAAAATTCTGGAAGGGGAGTAATGTAGCGTAACTACCACTATAAATATTGAATACCTATTCACTAATATATAAGACATGTTAACTTGATTCCATCTTGAGGTACCTTTTGATAGATGAAGGTTGACATAGTCTAAACTTAAATCCCCCCCACACACACTCACAGTGGACTGAAGTACTTCCAGTAGTCCTTTTAGGAATCCGTACTGCAGTAAAGGAGGATATCAACGCATCGTGTGCCGAACTGGTATACGGAACAACTCTTCAACTTCCAAGCGAAATGCTAGAAACATCTATCATTCCACAATGTGATGACATTTTTGTTGATCGTCTTAGAAACACCATGCGTGAATTGAATCCAATTGCAACATCTGCGCATGGACGAACTACATTTTACGTTAATCCCTCACTAAGCACTTATTCTCACGTGTTTTTAAGAGTGGATTGTGTAAAACTTATGTCTACCCTATACAGGTCCACATAAGGTTTTGAAACGGTCAGCTAAAAACCTTACAATTCAACTAAATGGTAGGCAATCTACTGTGTCCATAAACTGTGTAAAGCCAGCATATTTGATTCCTACTACAGAGAAGGTTGAATCAAACTTACGGGTTGTAATACCTGGAAATTCCAAATCCTTACGTTCAGAAAAAAATCATTCTCCCAAGGAACCAGACAAAATTGTGACTAATTTTGGAAGACATGTACACTTTCCAGCAAAACTGGCAACTTATACTTGTTATTAACTAAGCAAGGTTTTTTAGTATAAAATATTATTTATTAATGATGTAAATAGTCCAATATTCAAAATTTTATGTTAAATATTATGTCGTTTCAGAGTGAAATTCTCTGTCACTGGGGGGACTCTCTGTAGTATTATTCTTAATCGATAATGAATCGATTAAGCAAGATGATTATAAATCATTTCTTGTATGTTGGATGGCAACAGTCTGGATGAAAAATAGAACAGCTATAGTGAATAAATATTTGCTAACCTTCTGAATGAGTCTATCTTGCATTAAAGTGATAAAACAACACTTCAAACTATACAAGTTATAAATTACGAAATATTGAAATGTTACAAAATTCTATCTATCTTTCCAAATTAAAAGTCGTTCTGTATTAAGAAATATGTTTCATTTATTATTTATTAATAAATTAATCAAATTTGCTTTGATTTTAAAAGTTGTGTTCGATAAAAGATATTTATTGTCAAAATGTACGTAAACTTTCCTTATACTCCTGGCCCCCAAAATGCCATAAGAAAATTGCAATACCCTTTTTTCTTTTCAGATTTGAGCCCCCGTAAGCAAATGCTCTTTATTTGATTATTAATAATATCTATGAAAAGGAAAAAGACATGAGAATACGATGTGAGAAAATAACTTTAACTCTATTTAAATATAATTCCTTATAGAAAATTGAATTAAAATATATTTATCAAATAGTTGACAGAAATTGTTTTAATAGCATAACTTAGCTCACCTACGGATAGCAAAAATACTTTTTTTAAAAAATCAATTACTGTTAATAGAAGTATGAGTTTAAAGACATTAACTTGTTCATATTTACCAGATACTACTAAGTGATGTATCAACAGATTATTTATTTTGACGACAGATATTATATTTTACAGCCGTTGAAAAAGTTATGCGTCTCAAAATATTGAACTTTATTTATATCAGCCTTTTTAAAATCAAAATACCCATTTGTTTTGACCTTTAAGACATCTCTAGAAGCAATTAAATTATAAAATGTATCAAACGGATTATTTGATCATCGTATACGATATTTTGCGACGTTGTTGATAAACATCGTTAGCATCAGTTTTCAATCAATTATTTAAGTATAAAGTTTTGAATTTTTTCCAGTATTAAATATCGTCTTTTACCTTTTTTTTCCACCACCACCACCATTTTTTTTTTGTTAACATATCTTATTATTAACTTTGTTATTTAAAAATTTATGTAATTTTAATGAATTGACATCTCTGTTCCCATAAGCAAGTTCTTAGAAAAACATGATTTTGGGTTTATTTAACATAAAAAAAAAACAAGTATAGATTCAAGAAACGGTTCTCGATTTAATAAATTAAAAAATAAACTAAAAAAAAAAACGAAAATGCACTTTTTGTTGCAAAACATAAAGCATTTTTTTAACAAGTCACAAATATCTTTTGAAATAACCTATTAAATCAAATTATTTTAATCAAAATTACATTTGTTATTAAGAAATATTTGAATTTTAAATAACATAGGGTAAGGTGCATATTATATGTGATAGTTCCCTAACATTCGACAGACACCCTTTTGTTGCTTAAGGAGATGGTGGGCTCGACCAAATACATTTAAACTATTTTTCAACTATTATTAAAAAAAAAAACTTTTTTTTTTAAATAATTGAAACATTTTTAAATGTAAAGTATACAAATTGCACCAAACTTAGCACCAAATTCTAGTTAAAGATTTACCGAGTTCTTTTACAGCGTAGTTTATGAATTATTCCATTTTAAAAAGTCGTTACATTTATAAATTTCATTTCTTAAGAACTGCTCGACCAACTTCGTTTAAACATTGTACACTGTAAGAAAACTCGGTAAATCTTTGACCAGTATTTCGTACAATATCTCATTATTCCAATGTTTAGTTAAACGAAACACCATTTTATTTTAGTTAAGTATGATCCAGAAATACTTCCATGGTGCAACTGAATTAATTCCGAAATTCGGTAAAAGACTTAAAACTTTGACTGTGGCTGTAAATTGGACGATATTTGTTTATAACACCATGTTTTCTTTACAACTAGATCTCGGTGTATCGGGACGACTGCTCGTTGCTACATGTTGTTTCAAGTATCAAGTTATTTAGGTGGGATAAATGTTTTATTTGTATTAATTAAAATTCATTTCTTTTAAGTAAACTTTTTAAATTGGGTTGGCGGTATAAAATGATCAGAGGTATGCATAAAATAACCTACTTACGGTTAATAGTTTTGTTACGGTAAATAGTAACTTTGGCGCTTTTTCAGCGCTTTAAAAATATCTAATAATGGTGCAACCTTCCTCAGCTTTAAAAAAAAAAAAGAATGAATGAAAATAGGTGTTTTATTTCTTCAAAACACCTACTTTTAGAGCAACCTTCTATTGATATTTGAGGCTAGTGAACATACCAAAATATGATAAAAGTTGAGCTCCATTTTATGTAGCCAACAAATGAATACCAATCATTGGTGCAACATGGCTTAGAATATTTAATAGTGTAATTTGCCATTTAAAATTACATGCTTTATGATGATATAAAAATTTGAATATTTTAAAATTCAATTATTTTCTATTAAATAAAATAATAATTAAAAATCATTTTTGTTACAGAGAACTAGTTAATTAGCATATTTTAGGTTAGAAATTCAAATCATTAAGGTTTAGTCTAATTAAGTGAGAATCTGATTATTAAAATCACAAGCTATTCAAGTAACGTCAAATTACGTATGTTAATGAGAAAAAAATCTAATAATTTACGTTATTAGACTTTTCTTACGTTAAATTTACGTTATTTAATTACGTTAAATGAAATAAATATTATTTCATGAGAAAAATAATGTAAATAAAAAAAAATTAGAACGTTTTAACAATTTAAATTATTAATTTTTTCTCACGTTGAATTTACTATACTTAATTACGTTAAATGAGAAAAATATTACTTTATGAAGAAAGTAATGTTAATGAGAAAAATAAAGGAAACTTAAATAATTCACGTTATTAAAGCTTTCTCACGTTAAATTTACAATATTTAAATACATTAAACGAAAAAAAAATATTCTTATATGAAGAAAGTAATGTTAATGCGAAAAAAAAATAGAAAAATTTAATGATTCGCTTTATTAAATTTTTCTCAATTTAAATTTAAGTTATTTAATTTCGTTAAATGAGAATAATGGTTTTTAGATTAAATAGGTGGAAGCATTATATGCATTAGTTTTTCATAAGCATAATGATTACACTGTATTTCAGTAAAAAAATATAAAAGAATAATTCGTAGATACTCTCTTTAAGGAAAAGAATAACAATTAAAATTATGTACTAATGAATTATTAGTGTGGAAAAAAACTGTTGCAAAGTTAAAACATTAATAGTTTTTGATATTAATTTAAAATTATTCTTCACTTTACTCCACTCCACTTAAAAAAATATAGATGAACTTTTCTTTTTTCTACATATTAATACAGATTTAAATAGAACTTTGAAATTACGGTCACAAATTAACTTTACAAATTCTTTTAAGTATATTTCACAAGCTGTTTTTTAACAAATTTATTGAACAAAAGCATTCTCTACCATCAGCATTTCTAAACATTCCTTTAGTATGTTGAGATATATATTTTTTTTAAAAATTCACAGACATAAATATATGTTTATTAAATGTTATTGGTCTGTGATAACATACTTATTAGTTTTAAAACTTGAGTGTCAGCCAAATTATGAGTTTATTGAATAACAACTACAAACTAATGGTTGATCTTCCTTTAACGAACCAATTATGAGAATAAAAACGTTGACATTGCCGTTATATCAGCTTTTTTAAATTCTCAATTATTTGTCTTCAAACAGTTATTTTGACCTTCAAACTGTCTAGAACCAGTATTGTTGCAAAAGAGGCTTGACCGATATGATCAATTAACATTTAAGGTATGCTGACAACACATGTGATATTGAAATACACATATTTTAAAGTCTGCAAAAGGATATCCATTACACCAATTATAAAGGTAATAATGTCAGAGATCAAATAACAGTTGATTCGCTTCTCTGAAAATGCAATTTTGGAGATAAGATTCAAGTTCTTTACAAATAATGACCATAAAGGGTTGATGACCCGAGACGATTTGTAAAGGCCGTATTTCATTCATTGATAAAGAATTTAATGCGGGGAAAACCTGTATTCTACTATAATTTTTTTAATGTAATTTTGATGCAATACGATAACACTGTCAGAAGATTAAGATTTAGGATTTATTAGATTTATTAAGTAATTATGTAATCATGATACATTTATGAGCTATTTATTTTTTTAGATACTTGAATTTTGAATCATATTATCTAGCAAAAAAGAAAAAAAAATAGCAATTATTCTATTCTAGACTTATGTAAATAATTTAGGTTTTAGACTCAGTGATCTAGGGAACACAAACGAACATTTACTATCTTACTGTACTCGCATCAAAGGCGAAACGTTATTTAAAAAGTTCAAAACACGTTTAAGAAAATTTGAATTCAATATTGCATATGGATTTAGTGGTCAATAAGGATTTCAACGAGATTGGTTGAAGTTAGAA
The DNA here is from genome assembly GCF_982258835.1 of Parasteatoda tepidariorum. NCBI lineage: Eukaryota > Metazoa > Arthropoda > Arachnida > Araneae > Theridiidae > Parasteatoda > Parasteatoda tepidariorum. The sequence continues at coordinate 37,497,081 of NC_141755.1, forward strand.
GTGCAATTATCGCCTTACCCATCTTTTAAATTTTGAAGAAAATGCATTTTATTTTTTAAATTTAATTTGATTTTTTTAAAAATAAAAATAGCATAGAAGTGACCATTTTTTTATATCAAGTCATAAACGCATTTATTTAAATAATACTAAATACTTAAAAAATAGTTTTTTTAAAAAATTATTGTTGAGTATAGATGTTTATGATTTCAGAAAAATTGGGAGAAATAAGAAATTAAATTATGGATATTTTTCTTTTTTAACTGTGTTTTTTTTTCGTAATTTAATTTAGTTTATTTTTCATTACAAAAGTTGACACTGTAAGAAATTTCATACGTACCATCATTATTAAAAATTTCGCAGGCAGTTGGACCAGGATAAGTGTTAAACCTTAATGGGATACAAAATTGAACCATAATGTCATCAAAATTAATTCTTTTTATCATCGTGAACTAAAATATTGTGATTCAACTTAACAATCGATAAAAAAAAGTCGCTTATGGTGACCTGAGGTTATGAGTTCGATCCTAGTCGCAAACTAAACCTAAAAAACTGGTGTAAATAAGTAGCAAGACGAACTATGAGTCTGTCATGGCTAAAGTCCTTTCGTTGGTAGTGTTCTTAAAGTTTGAAGATAGAGGTGCCAGCTCAGGTGCTGCGAATGAGCTCAAATCTATCTTGCCTGAAAGTTTTCTCGTTGGTTGTGATATGTAAGTTTGGAGAGGGATACCAGCTCAGGTGCTATGACCAGGGTCAAAATTTCAATGCATTACTATCAGGAAGCTGAAAAACGGGGCTAGGTGTTTGACTTTGTGCGGGTGATGCGTGGTATTTTCGTCTATAATATTGAATTAAATATGATTTTTTTTTTCATTTCTCGAATTTCATACCTTTTATTTCATTTTCTTCAAATTTTATACTATTGCTGAACTTTTATGAATATCGTAGGCTGATTGGAAAATTCGGCTCTCTGCAAAGAACCGACTGTAATGTGTTATTACAAGGCTCATTATCATAAGCCTCAATTTTATTTATAATTTTTTTCTGGAATATCCCCGACTTAAGGTTTCTTACAGTTGTAGAAATTGAGGGTCGTGGACAAATGTCCAACTGACTTTACTTATTTGATAGTTATTACATCATAACAATTTATTTTTTAAATACAAAATAATTGGATTAGCAACTATAGAATTTGGCTTAAACACAATTATTTTCCAATTTATTAAATTGAACGGAAGTAGCAACATATTTGTAAGGTATTAGCACGTTGAAATTTTGTCTGATTTATCAATGCATCCTTAAAAGATATTGAATCATCTTATTTTTAAAATGCATCAGAAAAAGAAATTCTGTACCAGAAAATCTCAAATATTAAGTTTGCAGAACCTGAAAATATTTTTTTCATTATAAATAGAAAATATAAAAATCCTGCTCGAGAATAAAAGTTTTCGGTTTTATTTGTAGATAATGCAAACAAATTAATAATATAATCATGATATTCCTTTACAAATGAGAAATAGGCTATTTATGAAAACAGCATTTATAAATGACTTCGTTTTTCCAGTAATTAAATTTTATATGGTGTCGCCATCTATGTATTCAAATAAGAAATATTTCTCTATGAGTGATATCACTTACAAAAATATTTCTGATTTAGTTTCTGATAACTAAACCGAAATTCCAGTTACGATCAAAACATGCGCATTTTTTACTGAAAAAGAAAATAAAAGAAATATGAGTGATAATCATTAGAGTTTCTGAGATAACTTAATTATTTATTCAATCTACATTTAAGGGTTATAAATTGTTCACATATGACGTATGTGAATTACATCAGAATTATTTCACAAAAACAACGAAATGTTTAGTTTCTTTATTTGTTGTAAGAATTCTGTGGTTTTTCTAAAAAGTATAACGTCGCAAACACAATGAAAATCCTCCTCATTCAATATGATCTTAATATTAAATTTCAAATTGAAATTAATCTTTATTTAAAAACGTTATTTTAAGATGTTATGCGCATTAAAAAAAAACTGATAATAATCTCAAATTTAGATTCTTATGAGTTTTTTAAAGTTTTAATTAAATGCAATGAGGAAATATTAAAAAAGATTAAATTCTAAGACTATTTACGATGATCAAAAGATGTTCCCATATGTTTGATGTATTGTCCTGTTAAAAAAATATATAAATTGAAGTTTATATAAAAGTAAACTAATGCATAAATAATTAAGGCGATTATTTGCGCTTAGAAATAAAAAAAAAATTCATTCATAGTTGAAATGGAAAAAAGTTTCGAAGGTTCAACGACATGTTTCGAATGCCTCAAACACAACGCTTGTCTTAATGACAACACGTGAATCTTGCCGTTTAATTTCATTTAAACTATGAAGCAAAAAAGATTTTTTCAAGGATATTTTTTTGGATTATTTGTTTCAATTATTGGTACAATGCATGTTATTCTATTCTAGGCAACAGAAGTTCAAAAAGGGACTTAGCCATTTCTAAACACGCGTTGTTATCAATGTCCGGAATAAACGGCTTACCGGCGTATTGCATACCTGTGAGGAGCTTGATTTTACGCAGTTGCTATTATCAAAGAATATTAAAGTAGTCAATAATCGCTTAAAAATTCAGATCGGAAAAGAAATATGAAAAGCTTCATTGAACTTTATTTAACGGAGGAATTACACCCTTGTGCAAATTAATTGAAACAAACTCAATAAATTCAGAAAACTAAGAGAAAATGCTATTTTATTTAAATTTATACAAACTCAAAAATTTTTAGTACATAATATGATCTCCACGACACTTTATTAACATTTGGACACGATTCGGCATGGATTCCACTAATTTGCTACAGTCATTTATAATATTTGTGTCCTTGTACCACACATGAATTAACGCCGTGATTAGCTTCTCCATAGTTGTACAGTTCATATTTAATAGGCGATTCTTGCATATGGCCCAGAGATTCTCAATTGGGTTGATATCCGGAGTTTTCCCTGGCCATTCCAATGTCTCAATTTGATTCTCAAACATGAATTTCTTGACAATTTTGGACGTATGGCAAGGAGCTAAATCCTGTTGAAAAATCCCTGTTCCATCAGGGTATCGTTTCTTCAACTCTGGAACAACTTTTTTACCCAGAATAGTAATGTACTGCTCAGAACGCATCATACCGTCAGTAGGCTGCAAAGGTCCAACCCAATTGTAACCGAAACAACCCCAAAGCATTTTCTTTAAAAAACACGAAAAATAAGTTTGTTTCAATTAATTTGCACAAGGCTGTATGTAAACAAACAAGAAAACGCATTGTATTAAACGAATATTCACAAACCTTTCGATGCGAATGATAACTTTACTTTTTCTTTTATTTTCCTATTTTCTCCTATATGATTAAAATTTATGATTTCATGTATTATTATTAATACATTCTTATTAATTACTACAACGAAAGTAGTTGGGTGGATTTTAAGTTTGAGCTATATTAACTACGTTCATTTCTCGTCACTAACATTTATTAGTTTATGTTTCTTCTTTTGTTCTTCAAACACCTGATAACATAATTAATTCAATTTTTAATCTTTTTAGTCGCGTAAGGAAAATAAATTTTACACGACAAAGGCAGCTTGAGACGATTTTCAAACTCTCAAAAATGCTTCAAATTGGAACAGTTTAAAAGCCCCTGCTGGATAGTATAGTGAATATTTTAGGAAGCATGTTACCATAAATATATGACATAGTAATCACGAATTTTAAAATTTCTGAATTCGTTTAGTATTAACTTGAGAAAGATATTTCAACATTCAATTTGTGTAACAAATGAAAATGAACAAGCAATTTTTTCCCTTGGTTCGTAGTTTTATGACCAGCAGCTTCTAGTATTATCTTTGTTAGAAAATACTGTTAGCTTTTAAAAAAATAAAAATAAAAAATTTTTTAAAAATTAAAAGTTTTGAAAAAAATTGCCGAATTAGGATTTGGTACGGGGTCCTAGTTTTATTCATACTCCTCTAACACTACAATTAGGTTTTTATTTTTTATTTTAAAACTTGACGAGCCGTAAACATGTTATGTTTTAACAAATCAGAAAAAGAAACATAAAGTGTATTGGATTTTTTTTAAGAGCAGTTTACGAAAACTAATGATAGCAGTTTAAAAACGTTTGTGTTTTTTTTGTTACCTTCTCCTCAAACATTGAAAACGAGACAAAAGGAAATAAAGGTAGTTAATATGTATCCTTTAGTAATAATTAATGAAAACTTAAATAGCCTTGAACTACTGATTAAATATTACATCATTGACAGATTGGCTGCATCATTGGCTCTTTTATCGTAAATCCCATTGCCTTAAGCTCAAGAAAAATATAATATCTACAATATGTCTAATTGCAATGTCTGTCATAACCTTCGCAGAACATAAGATACTTTTAAGCTGAAAAAGAACTGCGCATTGGTTATGGATTTGCTAGTAATATATTTTCAATTTTCCGTAATTAGTATAACCTCTGGCTTTTTCTATCCTTTGTTAGAGGAAATTGATTTTCAGTTTTTTAATTTGTCATAATTAGCTCGAGAATCAGGAAGAAAATGAAGACTCTTTAACTTTTTTTTTTGTGCATTTTTTGTTTCTAATCTTGTCACATTTTTGGTAAACGTGACATTTTAATAGGATAGTGGGCTTTAGGCGTTAAAATATATTTATCAACGACTACTAATAATTGATCTTTTCAATTCCGTAGCTTTGAACCTGACTCAAAGGACAAAGGATCTTCTGAATGAGACAAATTTACCAACGGTAAATTATTCTTTTAGAAAAAAGTAGCCCGTGTCTGTTTTTTTTTTTTTTTTTTTTCCCTAGGAAAAAACTACGAACTCAATATTGATTGGAATGGTAGCCTCTAAGCCATGATCCTTCTACCACATCGGTAATTAAAAACCCTTTTTAAAACTTATTTACATAAATTAACTTAAATATTGAGTTTTCCAGTTTAAATTATACAGTTTTTATTTATTTATTTTATTATTTTTTAATATATAAGCAGATTATATGGTAAACAGTACTCTAGGAAAATGGCTGCACACGTCAAAGAGAGATAATAGGCGCCAGTTTTTGTTAAGGTAAAAGAAAGGGCAACGTATTGAGCTTGGTACGCGCTGGTACAATGGGAGGTAAATTGAAAATATCCCTGATTATTTTCATGATTTTTTCGATGCTGATACGACAGTTTCATTATAAATATTATTAATATGTTAATAATCGCATTAATAATAATAATAGAATTAATAATCATAGTCGAATTAATTAATGCTATATAAAACACTCATTAGACCTGTCTTAACTTTTGGATCCGAAACATGGTCTTTAGCTAAATTACAAGCACACCTTTTGCTGTTTTTGAGAGAAAAGTCTTGAGAAAAATTTTCGGAGCTATAAATGTGGTCGGCTTATGGAGACAACTACATTGAACTATAATGGTTATTCAAATAATCTGATATCAACAGATACATCAAAATAAGTAACTTAAAGCTTGTGGATTACATCTGTTGAAGGGACCCTTCTTCCTTGACATTTAAGATCTTTAATTACAAACCAATGGGAACTAGGGTTAGAGGTAGGTCTAAGATCAAATGGCTTGACTGCGTGGTAGAGGATTTCAAAATCAAGACTTGCTAACGGGAAAACAATCACACAGAATGGAGGAAAATTCTAGGGAAGGCTCTGGCCCAACAAAGGGCTGTTATGCCAATAGGAGAATTGAATTAATAATAATTAAATTATTAATAAGCATAGAATTAACGATAATAATTCTATTAATAGTAGAATTAATATTAATAATGCAACTAATAATAATATAACAAACAATAAACTAAACTAGATATTGAATAATAACATTTTTTGAGATATTTTTAAAACTTTTGTTAGTATATATTACATAACGAGAAGATTAGTTAAATACTAAAAAGCTTAAAGCGGCATAAAGTCACTTTATTGAAGGAGGGGACTTTTTTTCCATAAAAAAGTATTTATTTACTTATTTATTTTTAAGTACCTTATCATATGGTTGTTTCACCTATCATATTAAAAAGAGTAGTAATGTATTTTATAACTCTGAATTTAAAAGAGTTATCCAAACTTTCAGAACTATAAAGACTAAACTAACTAGAAAGAGATATTTACTTTGCGAGTTAGAATTAGCTATTATTTTTTCATGGAAAATAAATAAACTTAATTCTGGTTGAATTATTATGAAATTAAGGTTTTTAACGATATTTCCCATTCACAATTTTAAGTTTTTATTTTTAACATCATCAAGTTCTATTAGTATTTAAAAGCATTGCCTTTTTCCTTCTCAAAATATACAATGCGAATTAAACGCAATGATAGGAGTCATTTTTAAAAATGAACGAAAGTTTCTGAAAATAGCATTGATTTTAATTTTAAGTTTGTTTTTCGAGGGTTCTGCAATCGCATGAAATAATGCTTTTTTCCGAATAATATGCTATTTTCATAACTGATGTGAGTTTGCAACAGTTACTCACGACTGTTAGGTCAAGTTTAGCCTATCATTTTTTAGCCTACTACGTCATTTTTAAAATAAACGCAGAGGGCCGTCGATGTTTATTTTGAAAATGACGCAAAACTTTAATATGGCGAAAAACCACAGTTTTCAGAAAATGAAAAACGTTTGTGGTTTAATTTTTTAACGTTTGAAAAACTTACTCCAACGCTGCATTATGAACTGGACTCATAAAAATTTGTAAAAGAAAGAGAATGAGGTATTGATTTTGATAATTTTTGTCTAGGTGGAAAAAACTGTTGCCAAATTGGCTATTTTTAAAAAAGTTGAATAACTTTTAAATCATTTTAGTTATTTGTCCGTTCTAATGCCCAGATAACTCTTTACAGCAAGATGGCATATATAGTTTAAAATTATAGCTTTTATTCATGTGTAAGGCACACTTAAACTGTGGCTATTTTTATTTTCCTTGGCGAAAGAGCTTCGAAAAAACATGTTAAATTATCGAGATCAGTAATTTCCGAAGAATTTCGTACAAATCATAAGAAAATTAATTCTCTGTGAAATTGGCTGAAAATTTAATAAAATCTGATAAAAAATTCTTATTGACACGAAGTCCAAAAATTGATAGTTTCCGAGATAACAAACCTCACACCATAAATATTTTCAATTCTTTAATTCTGTCACGACATTAGCATTAACCAAGGAAATTGAAAAAATAATTAATAATTAACTTTTAAATAAGAACCGAATGTTACCACGCAAAATGAGTAGCTCACATTACATTTATACGCTTCGCATTCACATAAGCCGATGTTACGCGCTTCACGCACATTTCAACACAGCACACGGTGACCGTTGCCTATGTCTCTTATGTTTTTAGGCACCGCATGTCAGAAACTATCATTTTTGGACTTTTTGTCAAAAATAAATTTTGTTCAGAATTTTTTAGACAACAATATATTCAATTTTTAGCCAATTTGACAGATAATTTGAAGAGAAAATTCGAAAGATCCCAAAACTAATAAAAACTAGAAGGTTCCTCACCTTGCTTGCCAATCCTTAAGTCGAGCTCAGGTTTCATATTGTAATTCACCCACCAGCTGTCTGAACTATTAGTTTACAAACAAACAAAAAAGCACATTTGATTTTTTTTTTAGAGTGGCATTATTTTATTGAATGAAGAATCCTTCATGGTTTTTTATGACAAACATAAATTAGCAAAATTTATTCTCCTTTGAAGATGCTATAATGTTTAAATTTGTCGAAGTGTAGCCAATTCTGGTTTTCGCGCCCTTAAATTTTAAATTCAATCCATTTCTGCACTAACCGCTGCACAACTAGTTTTCTGAGTTTATTTTTTATTTTAATTGTTTGCAGTTTTATGGGTATTTTTTAAAATTTAATTGATGCTTAAATCTTTAAAAATAATAATAATAATAATTAAAAGAAACTTGAAGTAAATGAAGCACCTAGTTTCTTTGTAGGCATAATATTTTCGAAACTTGATCCATTAGTGTGAATTATAATTAAAAAAAATTCTTGTAACGTGTAATTTTTTCATAACTTTTGGATACCATAAGTTATGAAAAAATTAAATAGGAGTAAATTATTATTCTAGTTTTTTTCGTTGAATAGTAGCCTTTATTATATGAAATGAGATGTATCTAATCACATTTTGAACTAGAATAATAAATAAGTTTTATTTGAATAGTTATTGCATTTTAATTTTCATGTTTAGAAATCTTACCACTCCTCTACTCACTCATTCAATTAATCTAAACACTTCTTTCATAAGCAACAAAGAAAACAGAAAAGTTGTAAACAAAACCTCTTTTTCACAATCCAATCTGTTTCTAATTTTGGTGTAGAATTATGTAATAGAAGTCTATTTTTAGTAATCTTATCTAAATATTATTGGAAGTATTATTTGTCAACACTTAAGTAGTACTAAAATTAGACTTTTTTGATAAGACATCTTGAACTTTTAACTTCCTCTGTAAGTTGTATTTGGATACAAAGCATGTAAAATTCATTCAGCTATCATGAATAGATCAAATGTAATCAATTGAAGGGGAAAGTTCGCATTTCAACAGCCTAGTTTAAAGGGAAAATATTTTCAATGAAAAAAAGGGAGACAGATGGTGGTGGGTTAAAGATAATCGATAAATATTGACTTTGTACCGGTATATGTTATGATTTTTGAAGTATATTAACACATAGGACGTTTTAATCAATTATTTTTACCATTCTTGGGATCCATTGTGCAATTTTGTTAGGTGATTAGATTATAATTTTATAATTTAAACTTGTAATTAAGGTATCGGACTAGTAAAAAAATGATTTGGAAAAATTGAGTTTATTATAAATTTCGACGATTTCGAAATTGAGTTTATTATAGATTTAAAATCCCTGTAGTATCAGCTTTCTAAAAATGCTTAGTTTTTTTTGTACTCTATTTATTTACAAAGGTATAGCAGTTTTGTGCAAGCTGATAACACTTTATATACTCGTGATTTTAAGTCTTTAAATGCGTTTATCGTGAAATCAAATTTTTTTTCACATTTTACTCCATCTTAAACACCATAACTCATGTTGTTTTTAAAATAATTGTCTACAATTATTCATGAGTGTTTACTATTATAGCATACATGTTTTGAATTACAGACTATGAGAAAAAAGTAGAATTTTATTTTTAATTCATGTTTTTCGCGAAGACAAGTGCGAAAATTTTTAAATTCTTTTTTTTTTAACTACATTGATCCCTAATTCAGTAGTATATGCACTTGCTTTAACGATAATAGTTCAAAATATAGTTGATAGCCTTCTAAATAAAATCCTCGAATTATTTTTTGGTTTGGGTGATGAAATTTTTTTTAGTGTTTAGCACATATGCAAAAAATGCCTTATTCTTACCTAAAAATTGTCATTTTTTCAAATGACAATTTGAAAAAATGACAATTTGACAACAAAAATAAAATAATAATATTTTTTTTTAGTTTTGTAAGTGTTTACACATAATGAAATAAATAAGCTAGCATTTTAAAATTTTATATGAATATTTAAAAAAGAAGTTGTCGAAATTAGTCGGATACCTTAAGTGTCAAATGTTTAAGGCTTATAAGCAAATTGAAACTTTTGTTTTGTTCTGCTTAGGTTACAAAATGAAACTTGTAAAATATTGAGTTCTTTCAGATTCAAAAAGCTTGTCATCACTGACAAAATGCAACCTTTTGATAAAATGATGAATAAATAAAATAAAACAGATCGGAGTTTAATAACTAAAAATGGAAATAGTTGGGCACATCACTCGAAATACATGGGGTGAGATTTTGGTGATGATTGAAGTTAATTACGAAAGTTGATGTGTCCTCCGAATTTTGAATTGACATCAAACACAAAACTTTAGTTGATCAATCAGGTTAACCGAAAAGTGAAAACTGAGTATGAGTATTAATTTAATTTGGCGATAATATAAAAATTAATTCTAATTGCAGCGATAAGAAAAAGGTTGAACTTGTGTGATCAGAGATTTAGTTTAAATTTTAGTGCCCTAGCTAGTTTAATAGTGATCAGAACTTTTGTAGTTGATAAATTTATACCTTTCCCGATAACATCGCGATAAATTCTGCTCGTAGCTGTTTGGAGACAATTGTAACTTGCATTGTCATGAAGCGCGGAACTCGAGTAGAGATTTGAATGCTTTACCCAGTCGGAAATAGTCGAAACTCTGATTTTATTTTATATTTAATAACCGTCATTGAACAGCTATTATTGTTTAACTCCGTAGTCATGTATTTTTTAACCCAATCCAGAAGACAAGGGAATTGCGTTACATGGAGAGGAAGACCATGAGAACTTCCCACGGTTAGCTTGACGGCAAGGGGACTCTAACCCATGATTCGTCTACCACTGAGGATATTTCACGACAGCGCTGTGGTCGGCGCAAGCCGGATGCAGAATTCGTATAGACTGGGATTCGAACCCGGTTCGCCGCATTGGAAGGCGAACGCTCTATTTCATCGTTACAATCACGGAAGTAAGTTAATAAAAATTTGGGTGGTAAAAAAAATAGTAAAATATGGAATCTTGTGACGCCTTAAAAGATATCGTTCATAAACAATCGTAATGTTTTTCAGCTACTTGACTAATGTCTTGAAATTAAAAACCAATCAAAGTTCAATTATGATAACTCAGAAATGTAGATTACTGTCTATTAAATTGTGTTTATTATTTCCGTCATAATGTTTCGTAAGGGAAAATTGGCACACAGTTTTCCTAAACAATGAAATATTTTCCAGGAATTGGAACCAAAATGATCTAAAATGTGTTTTCATTTGTGATACTTCAAAGTTAATGCGCAATTGTCTTAATTTATGTTGCTTCATAAACTGATAGAAAAATAATGTGGGAAGTGCACAACTTTATTATTTGGTTCAGACGTTTGCGAAGTGTGTAGCAGTTGTAGCATACAATAAAAATTTGTAACAAAATTAACTGAAATTAAGCAAATGACCTTCACTAATAAAATAACATTAATTTAAGGGTCTCCTTTCACACATGTAGGAAAAATATTTCCTCATGCTGTGATGATGGTATAAAAAATTTGTCTAATTTTTAATACTACTTTAAGACTTTTTCTTAATTCTTCGTCATATGAAATTAGACTTTTTTTGGAAATAATATGCTATTTTTATAAGTGTGTTTGCAATTGTTACTCATGAGCGTTAGGTCAAGTTTAGCCTATCTAAAGCTAGAGTTCTCTATTTTGAAAATGGCGCAAAACGTCAATATGGAGAAAAGCTACAGTTTTGTGAAAAGGAAAAGTGTTTATGGCAGGGCTCGAAAAAACTCAGAAATTTTACCCGTCCCCGAGGACGGCTTGTCCAACAATGTACTCGTCGTCCTTTGAAACTAACCCGTCGCTTCTAAGTAAATAAAAATATTATTTTTTCTTATTTATTACAAACATTTATATAAATTTCACAATGAATTAGTAGCTACTAGGATTACATTATACAGTAATAAAAGAAATACTAGGTTACTAATAGTAAAACCTATTATTTCTTTTTTAAAATAATTTCTTTCTTTTATGAAATAATTTAAATGACAAAGGTCAAGTTATCTGGAATGTCAATTTATCAGAGAGTACTGCGTTTTTTAAATGAATCAAATATGACGTTTGCCAGTTCCACAATCAAGCCTATGATTTACAGAGGTTTCTGCACAGAAATCTGAAAGGGGTTTTCCATTTAGGTGGATGTTCATAATTGCGTTTAACGCTTGCGTAATGTGTTTTTCTGTAAGTTCATTGCTGAAAAGTCCCTTTCAACTGCTGCAGTACTCCCAGATGGAAAAAACCTCAATCCACCATGCGCAGTATGTTGCTGTACGGGATTTGTAGATTAGAGGGTCATTTTAGAAGTGAGGCGCTAGACTCTTGTAAGATAACAGAAATTGAAAATGTATCACAAACATTAACGGGAAAATGGCCGTCCACGCGGACGTCGGATTCGAGAAATTCGTTGTCCGCGGGAAATTTTTGACTGCCGAGGACGTGCGGACGGGCGGTTTTTCGGGCCCTGGTTTATGGACTAATTTTTTAATATAAAAACTGACTCCAATGCTGTATAACCTGGATTCATAAAAATTTTCAAAAACTGAGAATAAGGAGGTGATTTTGATAATTTTCATCTAGGTGAAAAAATTTCGCTTAATTGGCGATTTTAAAAAAAGTTTAATAACTTTAAAAATGCTTAAGTTATTGGTAAAGTTCATATAATTCTTCACGGCAAGGTTATATATATGGTTAATAATCATTGCATTGCTTTAAGTATAAGGCACTTGGCTTTTTTTTTTTAAAAAAACTATGACTTTTATTATTTTCTTTGGCGACAGAGCTTCATAAAACAGCGTTGAATGTGGAGAAAATTTTCTAATTTTTATATCAGCTATTGTGAATTAGACAATATGAGCATTTTTTTAAACGTTTACTATAATTTGTGAATTGACAAAGCGTTTCTAATTCTTTGGCACCGACTAGCAATTTTTAAATTTCAAGTTGAAAGTCAAAGAATGTATTTTTATTAAAGGTCAGGCATTAAAAATAAGGCCCATAAAAATTGATTTTCATATCTATTGCGATGTAAGTTGTCTCTGAAAACTCTTGTTTGCAAAGTTGCTTACACATTTTTTATAAACAAGGATTAAATTTTTTACAAAAATATTCGAAGTATGAAGTCTGGTAAAAATCCAAAGTCACTTCGTAACTCCTACGTCCCCTCACAAAGGCTTAGTAAAAGGCTGAAATTGCATCATATTAAAGCATACCTAGAACTGTCAGCTAGTTACTTTGGTAAAAACTATAGGTTAATCGGTAAAATCTAGGATTTATCTAAGTGGCTTTGGTTACTCTTTGGTTACTTTGGTCTGTTTTACCGTAAAGGCTTGGTAAAAAGCCCAAATGGAATCATATTAAAGCATACTTAGGGTTTTACAAACCATTTTAGTAAAATATAGATTTTCACCTGTAAAATTTAGGATTTATAAGATTTCGAGTTTTTACAGTAGCATATTCAGGAATATTGAATTCTCATTATAATCGTTGTTGAACAGCCGACCAATTTTTTAGGTTTACGACTACTAATGTTCAACTTCGTAACCTTTTAATTTTGAACCCAGTCCAGAAGACAAGGGGACTCCTGCATCAAGTATTAGGAAAAATTTGGCTTCAGGGATAACTTTTTGATAGAACTACCCCGCATTTGCGTTACATGGAGAGATAAACCATGGAAACCTCCCTCGGTTAGCCTGACGACGAGGGAACTCGAACCCATGATCCGTCTACCACCGAGGATATTTTACTTCGGCACAGTGGTCGGTGCGAGCTGTGTGCGGCATGCATATAGAGTAGCCATCGCTGGGATTAGAACCTAGTTCAGCTCATTAGAAGGCCAGCGCTCTATACCCTGAGCAACCACGCCTCAAATTCACGCATATTGGAAATATATTAATAATTTAAGATAACCTTCCCCGTTATGAAAAATAGGGAATACGATTTGTTTGGAGCATGATTAAACTTGTCTCCAAACCGGGTTTTGAATATAAAAAACCGCTAATGGAATAAATAATGAACTAACAGCAGATGCAAAAGATAACAATTGAAGAAACGAAACTTGAATTTGCATAACTTCGCAGTTCTCTTTTTACTTTCATGGTCTTGTTTGATAACAAATGTTGCGAGACAAAACCACCTCATAAATTTCTTTATAAGATGATTGCCTGTCAGTTCTTTATCTTTCTGTAGTTGTCAGTGTCTCGAAAAGGAATCATCTGTGATGTTGATAGAATCTTGACATAACCTTGAAAACAAGAACTGGGGAATACCACAAAACTTCAACAACTTAAAACTAAATTGGAACAACACCAACCAAAAAGTAAGGTGTCAAAAGGTTACAGCGAACAATGGTCAATGGAACGTCTTATGTGTTTGATTTGACTAATGAACTGCGCTTATCATGTCCTGAAAATGTGTTATAATAACTCCAGTATATGCTTAGTTGCTATAAATGCTGAAAGGTTTTTTGAAGGTTAAACCAACCAAACCAAAACCTCTTCAAATCTTTAGAAATGGAATTTATAAACACCTGAAAAAGAAGATTAATGGTGAAAAAACACGGAGAAAAAACAAAGACAGACATTTTTCTGTATTCCGCTGCATATTTTTCTTTTTTTTTATAGGCGGATTTTGCTTGCAGTTTTCATAAAAACGTAGTATAACATAAAATAAAAATAAAGAACGTTTAATAATGATAATAATTATGCAGACTTATAATATAACGTTTGCATTGGAAAGCGATCAGATCTGGTGAATAAGCGTATTCACCGGATCTGATTATTCACCGGTTTGCAAAAGATCCTATTGGTTCAAAATATCCCAACTGGTGAAAGATCAGGTGAATAAGCTTATTCAATAAATCTTTTGCATCGACTTTCATTTTTTTTAAACATTTGGAACAGTTTTTGTTGGCTACAACAGTTTGAAGCATTGCATTTTTGATTCTATTTATTTCTAAAAGCCAGAATTAGTTAGAGACATGCATCTTATCTATGCATTAAAATCTCATTGTGAAAAGTGCGTTGAAGCAAATGGAGCTTGTTTTGAGTAAATAAACAACTTTTTGAAAAAAGATATGCAGTTTTATATATTAACTTAAAAATGCTATACGCACCAATTTATTGATTGATTACACACCCCCTTTAATGTATTTTTGCCTATTTTGAAAAATCCAGTTGTTTCAAAAAATTAAACGTTGAGTTACCCAGACACATTACGCTTTAAAAAAACGTTTGGTCTGAACAATTTTAATATGCCGCAGAAATATTATAGCTGAACTTAAAATTAAAATCTAAAACTTGCTGATGGGCTAACTGAACTTCATTAAATATTTGATAATGGTAGATGTATAATCACATTGGTTCAGAATACGTATTTATAGATTGAAGAATTGATTTGCACATTGAAACTAAATTTTGAAAGCTTTGTAATTATCACTGAACAGTTAATTTAAACAAAGCTGTTATTAAATTTGTACTCCTGTATATTTGTAACGATGGGGACAAACTCAGATTCATCCAAAAAAAATTTTCCGGGAAAAAAATTTGGAAAACATCCCAGGCTTGAACCGATTTGATTGATTTGCACATTGAAACTAAATTTTGAAAGCTTTGTAATTATCACTGAACAGTTAATTTAAACAAAGCTGTTATTAAATTTGTACTCCTGTATATTTGTAACGATGGGGACAAACTCAGATTCATCCAGAAATTTTTTTCCAGGAAAAAAATTTGGAAAACATCCCAGGTTTGAACCGGTGACAACAGGATTTTAATACTAATCCGAGATATAGAATATCTTCCAACAATGGAGATATTCTATATCAGAACCGTAGTCAGGTTATTAACACGTACCGTCAGCTGTATTTGAATCAATCAGCTATCGCCGTATTTAGTTTCTGAGCCACTTGTATCAGAACAAAGAAGCTCAGATACATCTTGATTTTGTATTCGTACGTATGTATATTATGGGTCTGACTAAAAGATTTATTTTTGCCAAGTATTTCAAATATTCGTCGTAGATTTTCTTTCATATTTCCAAGTAGCATTTTCTCGTAAAAAAAAATCTGCAATTGATGTAAAGTGAACTGGAAGCAGCAAGTTTCCAAACAACCTAATATTATTTGAACAAATTTTAAGAATTTTCGTTCAAATGCTAGAAGCAGACTGGTATTTCTCAGGCCCGTATCTTTAAATATTAACTGTTAGAAGTATTTATTTCTTACTAAACCAATGTCCAAATATATCTGCATTGAAGCCTTTCTTCTCTGTCCAAAATAATAAAACATGTTGAGGAGTGTTCTTTCACCCAATACAATACTATCAGCGAATTTCCGCGCCATAGAGTAATTGGATTAATTACGATACATACGCACTTAAAACGTTGATTAATAACAACAATTAAGATAATTTATTTATCTTAAGTTGAAACTTTGTTTAAATGATGATTAATTATCAACAACACAATAAATCAGTATGTTTATTAAAGAATAAAAGAATTAAAATAGAAGCAGTTGTAAAGTTTCAAGGCGAATAAAAAAGTATTCTAAACCATTTTCTTTTGTATACAACATTAATTCTTTAAGCAAATGTATTCGTTTCTGAAATGCTGGACATATGCTTTCCAAGGGCGTTAGTTCTGTTAACAAAACAACGAAAACATAAGTATTGCTGATGAATACACGGAAAAGATGTGGTACTTATATGTACTGATAATGTTTTAAGGCCAATGATAAGAATTTTTAATTAGCATTTCCACTCTATTGTTATAGTATCGAAAAGCTTGTTTTCCTCAAGTTGCTTTTACTCACTTATTGTTTTGACTTTAATATTTTCTGCTAATATTACATTACGGAACGCATATTGTACTTTATAAACCATTCAACTGATAACTTTTTAGTACAGATCCCCCATGGTATTCAGGGGGAAATATTTGTGTGAATTTTTCCTAGTTAACTGGTCAATCCGACTTTTTATAGTCGAAAGCTAAGTTTTTCAATTATTTAAGGCTATTAACAATATATTTTTATTTACTTCGGAAAGAAAGAAAGATAAAGTACTAGCAAAAATAAGTATTAGGAATTTATTATGTACTAGTGGGCTGCCTCCCCCTGCTCGCTAACTCTCGCCAACCCCCGAAAATCGCTACGCAATCTTACATGGTTTGTTTCGCAAACCAATCTTTCTTCGCTCGCTACTAACTTAGGTACATTGCAAATGCACAAAATTCTAAGAATTCAAAACAATCATTCAAATCCATATAAAAACTTTTTTTTTCAAAAAAAATTACATCTTTTTAGTAAATACTAAGTCATTAAAATAAATTTGAATTCAAATAAATGACATGCAATTCGTTAAACCTATTAGAAATGTGCTATAGTATAATTCATGATGTAACTCAAAAGTCGTCAAATAAATTCGTAATATATAAATTCGTGAAAAAAGCGCTTTCGACAAAATACTAAAGTAGAGGTCTATCGACAAAGACTACTCACTTCTGTCTAGCTTAATAGTATGAGATTGCCATAACTGATGCTCTCTGATTATTTCAGTTTCCGTTTTTAAAAGCGCTATATGTTGAGCCATCTCAGCTAGATTTGGCATGTGACAATTTTAGCGGCAATCATTGGTCGATTCGCCGTGTAAGAGAAATAGTAATGTAAACAGAACAAAGCAAACGTTGCCACCGGCGGAAAAGAAATACAGCTAAAATTTGGGAGCCACATAAGAGAATTATATATATTAGATATTACATTACGGAATGCATATTGTACTGTATAAACCATTCAACTGATAACTTTTTAGTACAGATCCCCCATAGTATTCATTAGGAAATATTTGTGTGAATTTTTCCTAGTTAACTGGTTAATCCGACTTTTCATAGTCGAAAGCTAAGTTTTTCAATTATTTAAGGCTGTTAACAATATATTTTTATCTACTTCTGAAAGAAAGAAAGATAAAGTACTAGCAAAAATAAGTATTAGGAATTTATTATGTATTTAAAACAAAAAGGAACAGTCCATTTTTTAATTTGCAAATTTTATTACATGTGCAATCTATATTACTTATTAATAGTTCACTAATTAATAAATGGAACAGGTAAAGGTACCCACTAGTACCCACAGGTAAAGGAACAGGTAAAGGTACCCACAGGAACAGGTAATAAAATAAAGTGGCCTCAAAAAAAATTACCATAATTGTTTTATACATTTGAAACCCCATATCTCCATCTGACGTCTTAACTAGTTAGAATAACATAATAAAGTAATTTATCATTACTTACAGGGATTCTATAAGATAGTAGATTTTTTAATTAAAAATAATTAATATGAAATTTAGTGGAGTTTAAGAAGGATTCAAAAGCAAGAGAAATGAATAAATGACTTCTAAAGCTACTGAAGTCAAGGTTCAAATATTTTTAATGTTTGAAAATGTATATAAAACCTTTAAAATAAATTTTTATAAAAAATATGATATATGATCATGACAACATTGCTAGGATATATTAAGTATTTATGTTTCCTGTATCCATGTTTTTAATCTTTAAAGTTTTACTACTCAATTCTTCATCACCAAAGATTAAAGCAGCTTTCTTATGCAATTGGTATATCACAACCTACTTCATTCTACATTGATACATTTGGTACAAATATTTATTTTTGATAAAATCGTAGCATTTTATTGATATAAATGCAAATTTTACTGCATTTAATTTAATTACTGCATTTATAACTAATTTACGTAAATATAAATTACATTTAAGTTGCAAAATTAAAAAATAAGCATATTTGATCTTCATATCTTCATCTCGATTTATAAAATTCATCATATTAAGTACAAATAAACAAAAACAATATTAGAATACAAGTTTAGAAAATAAGTTTTGTAATTTTCAAAAATATACTTAAAAAAAACTTTTTAAAACAATGTGTAATCGTTGAATGATAAAAATTTAGCACAGATAAAAATAGCTCTCTTATGTCAATCATTCGTTTTCATGTGATAAAAATTCAACACTATAATCTGGAGAGGTACTCATCCTCAAGGTTTCTTTTAAAAATGAAAATTTTTTGCTTCTCGGGAATAAATTTTAAATGTATCTACTCATCACAAAGGTTTCAAGAGTTTCCCCAATGTCAATTGTCAATAAAAATTAGATATCCCAAAATGAAGGTGAAATCTGCAGACAATTTTTAAAGTGGAACTTTTTGTACGAGAAACACACTGCGAGTTTGACAAGGTTTTGCTTTACAGATATTATTTACAGTGCTCAATTCCAACGCTACGATAATTACAGTCAATTATATACAAATAACATACGAACCAGTAAAGAAATATATTTTAGTATTATCTCATTTTAAAAAAATATCTCTTTACTTTTTATTAGAGATGAGAAGGGATTGTAGCGTATTAAGCTGTATTAAAGAACTGTTCAGTTTTTTTATAAAAACTTTTATTTACAAAGAACACAAACAGTAACAAATATGAATTACCCGTAACGGGATAGTGAAAAGATCATAAAACAGTAAGAAAAACCCGTAACGGGATATAAGGAAACTCACCCGTAGCGGGATAGACAAAATATTATAAAACAACTAGATAAAGTGCCCGTAACGGGATATATGAGAACTCAAATTCCACACAAAACTAACTCTAAAAAATGAACAACCTTCTGGTGTTCTAATTTTATCGTCTGCTTTTATTATTTAAATTTATCTTTTTATGTGTTTATTTTATTTATGCTTTTGCCAGCCCGTTAGTTTTTAATATTTTTACTTTTATTCATGCTTTTGCAAACCAATTATCTTTCTTATATTTTTAAACTTTATAGGATGCTAATTTACGATCCAGTAACCTTTAACGACTCGCTTCCTTTTTTTACAGATTTTTTCTTTTTTTTTTTTTGCTTTAGTTGGTCCCAATTATAATACAAGCTCTTATTTCTTTTAAAATTTATTACTTTAACTAATACAATATCAAGAATCGAGTTATTTTTTACTTTTAAAAAATGCTAAACCGGGGAGCAGGTCGTTAAATGCCTCAAGATTGGAAAATCGTAGACGAGATTAGACTTATTATTTGAAGAAAGTTTTCAAATTTGAGAGTTGAGAAAAGTTTCCATACAATGCGCACTTCAAGCTAAACGGGTCCCGCAGTGGACTGATCGTTAAGACACGGTTCCCAGCAGATCACCGAAGTCAAGCATCACTGGCTGCGGTCAGTGCGCGGGTGGGTGACCACTTGGATCAGTCTGTGTAGGGACCGAGGGTGTGCGGTATTGGTCCTCGTTAAACTGTGCTACCGTAAAGTGCTCGACTTCACGCGCAGGTCGTCGGGCTACCGAAGCGGGGGTATATATATATATATATATATATATATATATATATATATATATATATATATATATATATATATATATATATATATATATATATATATATATATATATATATATATATATCAAAATTGTCATGGCATGTTTTCGGATCATCCTCCGGGATGTTTCCCAGACCGTCGCCAATAGCTCATTGTGCAGCTCTAGTGCGACGTAAATTAACAACAACAACAACATCAAGCTAAACGGTTAAACAAAAGTTCATTTGATATTAAGGAGAAAAAATAGTTCATATAATTCTAATTTTCTCTAGTTCTTATTATCGCTAGATTTACGTTCGTTAATAATATTCTTTTTTGCTCGTGTATAAGTTATTCTGAATGTCCGAAATTGGTGGTTGTTGACTTCCACCAGTGAATGTTGACAATCACATAGTTGCTTTGGTAAATTTCCGAAATATATGCAAGGTCTAGTTAAGTGCCACTGCCCGGTATACATTTGCCCGGTATGCCTTACATCAATGTTTTTTAAGATCAAGTACCATTGCCCAGTATGCATTTAGCCGGTACTCCGATCACTGATGCTTCCTTTAATCTATCCTTAGCAGTTATTAAAATATCGAATAAATATAATAATATCGAATAAATATAACAAATATTTCGGACATTCACCAAAGCGACTATGTGATCGTTGACATTCAACGGTGAAAGTCGACATTCTATTTATGTCGATCATTAACGGTAACATATATACTGTATAAAAAAGTTTTTCAAAATTTTTAGTGCAGACAATATTTTAAGTTACGATATCAGACGCAGAAACCTACTTTCTATGAATAAAATATATTTTTTCCGACTGATTATGAGTTCCGACCCCCTAGAATAACGGAGGTAGCCTCGTCAAATTACTTTGATCAGGAAAGTGGTCCAAAGTTTGGACTCCTTATTTTTTAATTTATTTTTTACGTATTTTACCATATCTCGAGAACTTTTAAGGAGAAGTACCTTGGATATTCTTTATTTAAATGACTGATTTTTAAATATCTGACAGATTACTTAAATATCTGACTTTTTTAAAATTCGATTTTTCAGGAACTATTCGACCGCTTTCTTACAAATTTTGTATTTCGCCATACAAAATAACATTCTTAGAAATGATGCAAAAATATATAAATCTTGTTATTCAAATTTTTCTGACTATTATTATATAAAATTAGAAAAAATAATAAATTATCAAAATTTATTTCTTGTGTAGTGATACGTTTGCATAATCGAATTCCATAATTGTGTGGTAACTTTTTTCATTTCGCTTAAAAGATTTTTGTGATATAGCGAAATACTCAAAAAGTAAAATTACATTTTTACGTCTGATTTCATACCTCAAAATATCATCAGCGCTAAGTATTTTGTATATTTGAGGTCCACCCTTTGGAGCTATTGAATTTTAGTACGTGAAAATCCTATCGATGGAAAAGAAATTATTCAAAGTGTTTTATTTATTTTTTGCGCACTGTACATCGTTTATATTTGGGACAACTGCTGGATCTATTGACTAGAGCGCACTCTTTTCATTGAAGTGACCCAAGCCACCGTGATTCCTCATTGTGGCTAATTGATTAGTATATGGCTGCATGGGGAGCGTTGACCACAAAGCGTTCGTAAAATATCTCCAATGGTCAATGCATCATAAGGGGTAAGGCTTTGGATTAAGTGTTGAAGATTTTTGCAGTTTTTCTTCGTCGTGTCACGTAAATATGGATAGTTTCACTCAAAAAGACTACAACGAAGTTAAATTTGTTTAAGAAGCTTACTTTTCTTCTGGTGGGTTAAAAAGTACAAAGCTACGAAGATGAACTTTTTTTATCTAAAAATCCAAAATGGATCGATTGTTCGATGCCATATACAAAGTATTTTTAAATGGCGTTAGTAAAAGTTTTTAAGGGTTTTCACTATGCATTTTAGGTTATTATTACTTTATTTTTACGAGAAAAGCTTACAAACCGAATATCTTCAAATGAACACGTGAATTATGAACAATTAAATATTAAAGTACCTTGATTTAAACTCCAAAACACGCAAGCTAGCAAAAAAGCATTAAAAAAAATATCCTAAATAACGATTACATTTTAAAATGTGAGATAGCTGTCACTCAAAAAACGCGTGATACTTTTAAAGATTTAAAAATAAATATTCTTAAAATAAATAAATGAAATAAAATAAAACATACTAAAAAAAACGTATGAGAACTAATTTCTTCTTATCATTTGAAAAGTACATTCGATTGTGGCAATCGTTATATATATATTTTACAAGTTAAAAGCATAATCGTAACTCTGCACATTTATCGATCACGCTTGTAATGCGTGCCTTCATACGGGCGGTTTAGTAAACTTTATAATTTAGATCTTTAAAGCTAGAGCTTATTTAATTAAAATTATTACAAGCTTTTTTTTATCAAAGTGAGTTTAAAACATTAAATATAAATAATAAATAATAGGCATAAAAGTAATAAAAAAAAACATCATTTGTAATTAAAAATAAAAATTTTAAAAATAATTCTAATCACGTTTTTAATTATTTTGTGGCTATTTTAGCTATCATGAGTATTTATGCAATAATTTTCCTATGTGCATAAAATGGAAGGAAAATTATAGAGTTTTTGTTTTCTTCAACTCATTTGAAATTATAGCAAATGATGATAACTATAAAGCAGTAGTAGGTCTGTGGCCCCAGCTAGATATCGGAGGGTTTAAAATAAGGAAAAGTTTATTAGTGCCAACTATTTTTATTAATTTACAAATAGCACGCGTACAAACATAAATTTGATTAATTATGAGAAGGAGAAAAAAAAAAGGTCCATTCGGTTCAAAGTCTGAGCATCCACTGCCTGGTATGTGGTGGCGTTGTGTTAGCTTGGCGATGTGGTTGCTACAGGTCCTTAATAATTGGAGACCGAAATTTAATTACCCCCCCCCCCGAAAAAAAATGCCTTAAGAAAATGTTTTAATATTTTAAGATAAAAAATGCCTTTAAATAGGAAAAGAATAAAAATGTAAATGCTTAAAAATTCAGGTCTTACTATCAAACTAATATTTTTTAGTGAATCATTATAAAATGTATAAAACTAATAACAAAAAATGTATAAAACAAATAACACAAAAAATTTTACAATCCCCTAATTTAAAATTATTTTTGGTACATGGAGAAAAACAAACAGGTAAAATTATCATACTGTATAGTAATGGCATTTCTGGTAAAAAAAAAAGCAACATTATAGTTCTGTTTTATGGCACCAAAATAAACGGTATTTAAATCCTTCATTTGGTAATTTTTCCGTTCACATGGTAAACTTACTGGAAATTCTGGTTGTCAAAATTGCAGTTTTAATTACCACTTACTACATTCGCCAAATTTTATCACGCGTTATAAGACTATATTTTATTGCTAATTTTACAAAAATAATAACTAAAGCACCCCGGCAAAAATTACCTCTTTTGTTTTAAGGAATTTAAAAATGTAACGTTTTTTAGAGTAATATGAATTCTAAAAAAATGTCATTTCTTTAATATAGTCATGAAAATTATTTTTAAAAAACTAATTTAAATAGTTTTGAAAAAAAAGGAAGCAGGAAATAGTTAAACTTTGAAATAAATGATACATTAAAATGTTAATAATAAAATAATTTTTTTCAACTTTGACGAAGAAAAATAAATTAATATGATAATATTTTTTTTTCTTACAGCATACATTGAAAAATAAAACCATTATTTTTAGCTTGTGAAATATTTTCTTTTAACCAAACTCTTAGAATCGTAGGGTTTTTTTTCGAAATTTATACAAACTATTACTCTAAGAGAATATGATTTCCTAGAATATTCAAAAGTAACTTAAAGCAAATCGAATTGATGTTTACAGTATGACCAGAGCATGTGTTCATATGAGGGTGTTATCTGTGAAAAGGGTAAACATTCTTTTGAGAATAATCGTCCTTAAACCTTTTCCTCAAATATAATCGAACCACCATTCAGTGATCACGCTTAGCTCGCGTGCCAGTTTGGGCTCGCTGGACTTTATTACAGTGATCTAGAATTGAAAAGGGTTAGCCCCTATTGGTTATATTTCGTCTATCATTTTGCCTGTCACATTGCTTCCTTATCACTAAAAAAATCTGTTGAGACGGTTTCCATGGCAACAGAATACATGTTTATAAAATTCAATTGCATGTTGAATCCTCTTTTGGTGTCAAGTAGAAAAGAACATTTAAATGGAACAGTATGAATACGCCTAGTGATATGTAGATCTACATTTTGATTGGGGAATAAAAATATGTAAGCGTAATGGAATGTAGAAAGTTCTATTGCTAGAAAAATGCATTAATATTCTATATCTTTAATGTATATAATTAAATTAAACAATAAATAAAATGCCGATATTTTCTGAAATAGGCATCGACCGAATAAATCTAGAAACTCTCGAGAAGAACTTGTATTTTTCTTTTTTTCAGATGATTTTTGATTTTATTTTACAGATTCAATGATTGACTTAGATGACTATCTTTTTCCAACTCATCGCCAGATATTACTTACCAGAAAAATTTAAAGTAAACATGTTTTCCTCTTAAATAAATAATCCCAAGAAACGGAAGCAGTGAGATATTATTTGAATAAAACTTCATTCGCTTAAAAAATATATTGAAAATAACGGTCGATATGTTTCAAGCACTCAAACAAAAATCGCCCATTTTCAAGAATTGCTGCTCTGGTCCACTATATTTTTTCTAGTTCTGTTTCTCACCTTTATTTCTTCATTTTTCGATAGCAATTTTGAGTTTTAAATATAAAATTATTTTTGTTTCTTCTCATTCAAGTCTGGCAAGTCTTAAAAATATAAATAATATATATATAATAATAATAATATATGTAAGTAATATAATATAATATAATATAATATATAATATAATATAACAAATAATATAATAATAATAATAATATACAAAAATAGAGCGTATTTTTTGAGTGCTTGAAACTTGTCGACTGTGATTTTCAATATTTTTGAAGCGAATGAAGTCTTTAAGCAAGTCATACGTTTTCCTAGTGTTTATTTTAAGATAAGTTTAGTGCTAGTTAGTATAACATTTTAGCAATATAATTATGATTTGAAACTGGATATGCAAGAAAGATTCAAACTTCTACTTTATTTATAGTTAATGTATCAGTTACTTTAAAATTTCTCTAAAAATGTAAATTTAGTTAACATATTTATCCCATACAATCTAGGCAATTTTTTCTCAGAAATTTATTTTGTTACTTGAGATTAGAATACAATTTTTTCCCCCGCATAATCAAAACTTAAAATTTCTAAAATCGTTTTTTATCACTAAAAGAAACCATAAAAGTCCATAATTGTTAAGTAAGACCCTAAAAAAAGTATAATTAGTCACAAGTTATTGCTTTAAACTGTGTTGATATTTATCTGATGTTTATATAGATGAAATCTATACATGTAAGCATACTAAATATTTTTTTTGCTCTTAATGATTTATTTTGCACTTTTTTTAAAACTAATTTTATTTAATAATTGTAATACGCAAGTTCTAATTGAAGTTTATTCAATAGAATTATCAATCCTGTAATTGTACAATACTTAGTCAACATCGTCATTTAAACCTCCCCCCTCCGATCAGGCTATCCCGGCCTTTACGGATTGTTTTGATTTGCTTTATTAATTTGATTTATGCTATTTTTACTTTAATTAGCGTATAAGATGGAACTGAAACCTAAATTTCAGGTATGGGTGTATTCTTATTTGTCGAAGGCAACTGTTAAAGTGAGCTGCTGTTTATTTAAATTACAATTGTAATACACGAAACCTCTGCGTGCACACATATCTCAGATTTTTCTACATACATACCTTTGACCTAACAGCTGTTTTCAATATTTCAGAGGGCGTTAATCAAAATTCTGATGTAAAAGTCAATAATCACTTAAAGGGCTAATCGCGAAATCCTTTACATGTGCTGATCACGTTTTGCATGTTAGCATTCTAGGAATGCACCTTGACTTCTACGTTCATTTAAAATCTGAATAGTTCTCTACTTAAATAATAATTTAAAAATTATATTTTAAAGTTAAAATCACACTTTAAACAGCAAATTAAAAATGCTTTAAAACTTAAGAGCAAAATTCTCAGCTTTATTCATATTTTTTCTAGTCTTTGTCTGTCGCTATTACTCATAATATAAATGTTCATGAATACACATATTGAAAAGTATTAAATGTTTCAATAAGTATAAATTTATTTTTAAAATTTGCTTTAATACTGAAACTTTAAGAAATCGGAAGGAAAGTACTGCTTTGAAATTCATTTTTACTTAACACTAAATTGTCCAAAGTATTAATTTTGACTGCTTTTTAATTTCAATTAGAAAAGCAATGATGTATATAATGACACAATTTCTTAGAATTTTGTGACTCTCTGTAACATATAATTTTTTTATTGTTATATAATAATAATTTGTAATATAACTGTAAATGATATAAAAAAACATTAAAAATTAATTTTAAACAAATTTCTTTACACTTTAGCTACTCTTTCGCAATCGAGTCGTTTTGACTGCTTTTGGGCATTATACTAAGTTTCAGTCTTTGTAGCGTTAAACAATTTCAAAAAAGTAAATGATTTTCAATTTTAATTTAAAAATAGAAAAAAACTGAAACTCTGAGCTTATTATGTAGATTTAATTCATATAAAAAAAGTCCAAATAAACTAGAATTGTAACATACATATTCAGACCTTTTTATTTATACTTGTATTAATGTCATATACACAAATTTACAATCATTTAATTGATTCACTTTATTTTATGGTGCAAAAAATAATGAATATATAGAATTATTTATGAGCTAGTGATTAGGTTTTCACGTACTAAAACTCTACGATTCGAAGATCTAACCTTAAATAGACTAATAATTTAGAGCAGTTAATATATTGTTTATAGGCTCATTATGGATAGCTTATACATAAAGCTTTAAATGTTTCTATTGTATGTACGACCAATATAACTATCTTATTTCTTTCAGGCATTATATCTGGTCAAAGTTAGTTTGAAAATCATTACTTATCCTATTTGATGATAAGTACAATAATTGTGATAAGGTTTAGGGATGTAAGAAAAGATCTAACGATTTCGAAAGATTTAAAAATTCTATGTAAAAATTGTAATAATAATGATATAATGAATCAAGATAAAATGTTTGGAGAAGAATATTTAATCAACATTGCACAGTAAAAATTAAAAGTGAAAAATACTGTTAAAATATTGCGTATATCGCTTCTCATATTTAATATTCTTAGGAGATTTCGGACGTGATGAGAGGAACGAAATTAACGCAAAAAAACATCGATAATAACCGAAAGTGTCTTTCTTTATCAATCATCTGGAAATGCATTGAGACACTATTGTCATATTTTGACACGTTTTCTTGTTATCTCCTGTTAGCTTCAATGAAAGTGTCTTTCTCGAAGTACTGTTCTGTATCGTTATTCAGTAAACAAGACCGGTGTCAATAACTGGAAAGAAAAAAGAAGCCTTGAAAAATAGAAATACTTAGAAGAATATTTCTAGATAGCTTCCTGATTATGTGTTTGTTCTGTTGCCTGTTGGTTTATTTGCCTTAATGCATTTTACGTGATCTATCTGTCCTTTTTGACCAATGTATGATAAGCTAAAAGGGTAAAAAGACGGAACAAATATCATGTAAACAACATAATTTCAACCACTGGTTTGTAATCAACTTAACCTCCAACTTAAGATCTATAGCGAATATTTTTTTTAATTTTTAAAAAGCGTGCTATTTAAAAAAAATTACGTCTAAACAGAGCTCGCATTTATTTATTCGATAAACAAGTTTTACATAAAATTTTATAGGCATTGTGTCTTTTGTTACATTATATCTCTATTAGAAATAAAAAATTATTTCGAGCAGAATTTTTTTTCTTGTAAAATGTTAATTTAATCATTTCTTTTACATTTACACTAAGGAAAAAGCATGGCTAAAACTTCCAGAATATGGTAAAATGTGCCGTGTTTCTGACTCTATAGGAACATCAAAAAGCTCAATAATTTTCACCGAAGCATTATAGTAATGATTTTGGTGAAATTAGCAAAAAAATATGGTTTTATAATCTGTGATAAAAGTTTGTAAACATGGTAAAGTTTGGTAGATTTATCATGGTAACTTATAACATGGCAAAAAAACCTTTATTCTGTTAAATTTGCCTTTCAGTTTGGTACTTTTAGTAAATGTGTGGCAATAAGATCTATAATTTAAAAAGGAATTTCCTGTGAACCATAAGAACTAAAAAATTACCAAATTAATGATTTAAATACCTTGTACTTCTGGTTTTATAAATTGAATTATGGTTTTTCTTACCGGAAACATTTTTACCATTCAGTACAATAATTTTACCTGATTTTTCTTCTTTCCGTATGGGATTTTTAGACACATAAATTTAAGCAGTTTTTACATAATGAAGGCAATTTCATACTTTGGTTATGCATTGAATCAAATTTAGTCATAATATCTAGCAAAGCTAACTTGCAACTATTAATCTATATCTAATAAATAGGAAGGAACAATTTCAAAACTATTTTTTGTCTGAAAATGTCCTGAAATACAGGAGTTTTATAACTTTGTGTGAGAGTTTCTTTTATATCGCTCAACTTGTGCCAGAGATAAAGGGGAATTATAAAAATGACATTAAAAGGGTTGAAAGCAGCTACACTATTATTTCTACATTTAGACTATGGATAGATTGCAGATATAGGTTTAATAATTTAAATCCATAAAAAAAAACATATTTCCTCGAATAATTATGTACGTGTTGTATTTGTCTTGTTTTAAAACTTTATTATTTCATTGCATTGATAAAATAGCAAATTAACATAGTTTGAATGACTTCTTACAACAAAATAAAATTTAACAACGATCAGGGCCCGCGTTAAGGATTTCAAATTATTAGCCAGTAAATTAGCCAAATATCAAAAATATTCGCCAATTTTCGAAAGTTATCACCAAACGCAAATCTTAACAATTTTTTACGATAGAAAACTATTTCACTGTAGTTTGCTTCAGTCTTATATTCGTTTGGATCCAATTCTAGTTGGTTTTGCGGAGCATGTACCGAAAATTACTGTAATCGAATAAAAATTACTGATTTGTTTAGAAAAAATCATTTTGACGCAATTTGAATTTCTTTCCAGTGGAAAAAAATCATTCGCCAATACTTTCTCCAAAACACAATTTTATTCGCCATGGGCCCTGAACACAACGGTGAACGCAAATTTTGATTATTGGATTAGAGTAAATTCAGTGTGTTTATCGAACGAAGGTTCTTGTAATTCACTTAAGTAACATTTAAAAAAAGAAGAATTTCTAACAGGAAACGTAAATACGTCCACTAATACATATTTTTGAATAATAAAGAGAATAATGGTATCCATACCCTGCTCACTACTGCTCAAACACCCTTAAATCAGGATCACTTTGAGGTCAATACTCAGTTCACCAGCGCTCAAATTATTGAAACTAATTGGTTTGAAGGATGCTTATCAGATCCATAATTTTAGCTAGTTTAATGTTACAATCTTTTATGAAGAAGCAATCAATTTTATTGCTTTTAAAGTTTAATTAATAAAATTTTAAAATTTTATAGCTATGAAGTTTAATTGTTTTTATATTGAAATTTACGTGTTTTAGTAATAAGTTTAATTAGATAACAAAAATTAAAAGCCACGATCGTTCGGAAAACTTTATTTTGAAAAGAAAAGATGAAAGTATTCGAATTCAAGCGCTTATAATAATTTGAAAAGTCTATGTTTTAATGTTAATCTAAAAGCTCGACATATATGCTTCTTATGTTCTTAAGGAAACAAATTTGCACCGCTGCGTAGATGTCTGTGATAAAAAAATTTATTAATAAAAATTATAGATAATGCAATAATTAAAAATATTTCAATAAATTGTTTTTTTGAAGCCCATAATCACTGGGGGCGAAAAATGGATTGTCTCTAACAATGTTCCGTGCTCTAAAATGTTTTTAGACGGTAAAACCCTTACTTCAAATAAGTAAAATCATCTGGCTTAGTTTTTTACTAGCAAACAAAAACTTTATGAGCATGGAATCATGCTACTGCCAGAAAGATGGCACTAGGTGTTGGACTCGAATGGACAATATATGATTCAATAAAATATTTATTCACTATATAGAAAATCACCTTTCATTTTCATTAAAAAAATTTACTTTCCGAATAATTACTTACAGTTTTTCCATTTTAAAAGTAATTAGAAATTAGAACCAATCATCCATTTCATCAAAATATTCAGAAAATATGATATTTTTTTTTTAAATAATGAATTTTCAGATTAATAATTACTTCTGGCGAAGTATATTGTGAATCGAATATTTGTCACTTATTTATTTCGAAGACTATAGAAATTCTTTAAATTTACTGGGTTAAACTAATCGGAGTTTTCCAAGTTTTTTAAAAAAAAAAACAGATAAGGTACTAAATAACCTTGTGAGTTACGAAATAAATTTTATATTTACAATAATTATTCATAATATTTCAAAGAAATGTGAACATTTATGGGATAATTAATGCTACAAAATTGTTTATCAATTGATGATTAAGATCACAGATGAAAATTTGTTTAAAATGTTTTTCTTCTTATAGCGCACAGTTTAAGTTTTTAAAGATACTAGTGGGCTGCGCCGCCTGCTCGCTAACACTCGCCAATCCCCGAAAATTGCTACGCAATCTTATATGGTTTACTTCGCAAACCAAGCTCGTTTCGCTCGCTACTAACTTAGGTACATTGCAAATGCACAAAATTCAAAGAATTCAAAACAATCATTCAAATCCATATAACGACTTTTTTTAAAAAAAAAAATTACATCTTTTTGGTAAATACTAAGTCATTAAAATAAATTTGAATTCAAATAAAGACTCATTGACTGAGACTCATTTTTCAACGAATAACTAATAACAATAATAAAACAAATAAATTCGTGATGTAAATCAAAAATAGAGATCTATCGACAAAGACTACTCATTTCTGCCTAGCTTAATAGTATGAGATTGCCGCAACTGAATTGTTATTTCAGTTTCCGTTTTTAAAAGCGCTATATGTTGAGCCACCTCAACTAGATTTGGCATGTGACATTTTTAGCGGCAATCATTGAACGATTTTATAGCGTTGCCGTTCGGGGAGCTTTATTGAGGCTTTTTTTGTCGCCGTGTAAGAGAAATATATACATAGATTACTTGTCATAAATGATACCTTTCTTTTAAAATATGCAATGTTAGAGTTTAACAATAATAAATTGATGTTATCTGTGCACAAACTTTAAACAATTATAGTTGAAAAGCGAAACATTTGCCATTTATAGAATCGTTAATTTAAAAAAATTATTTTTCCCGTTTTATTCCTTCGAAATTATTCTTATTTTAAAATGATTTACATAAAAAAAAATGTAAAGAAAAAATATCAGAATATTTTGTAAGTTTTTAATTAGTTTGAAAGATTTTATATAAAGTTTACATATAATTTGAGAGATAACTTTATATATAGTACATAATTAAAGAGAAACAACCTTATGAGCATCTCGCAATGTTGCCCCAAAAGTCAATGGAACACAATGTTGTTGTTTTTAGTGTAAAAACATCACCTTCACGTACGCAAATAACTTTATCGCTCATATTTGTTTACATTAGAACAAAAACTACGTGACGTATCAGGTAGAACTCAGAAGACACCTTGCAGATAAGCGAACACTATCTCCAGCTGTTTGATTAACAGTTGATTATGTTGGTTCTGAGTCAATATTGGTAAGATCAAAGGGTTCTTTTATGTTAATAGACTTGACACTATTTCAGGAATAGCTCCTTCTAATTGCTTTGGTACCAATAACCTTTTTTTACTGCAAGGCATCATTTTGTTAAATAAAAATTTAACATTCATGTCTGCATTCTAAAAGCCGTGCTTTAAAAATCGGACATTTAAATTCACAAAACCTTGTAGAGTTTTGTGTGTTTTCTGATACCCTTTCTATCAGCTGATTATTCCTGTGGCAAATTTTGAACACTGCTTTTTTTCCCACTCAATAATTATTCCTCATTTAAAGTACCCATGTTTACTTTTTTAAACTGACGGCCTGGTAACCAAGCGGTTAACAAGCCTGATTGCAAAGATAGTGGTTGGGGATTCGAATCCCACTCAGGGCCTTGGATGCTTCTCTCTGTGTTGTCCTCTGTTGTGGGTGATGTTTGAATGTGGTTCACCCTATTAACTGGTATCTGTGGCGTGGGTAATGCTTCTCGCCTCCGTGACTCTGCTCACAAGGTGCTCACCAGGCAAAGCAAAATGAGCCACATTCCGGCACCTTCCATAGCGAAGGACGATAAATCCGATGCCTGACGTTAAAAAGAAAATAAAAAACTTTGAAACTTTTAAGCTGTGAATTAGAGGTAACGTCCCCCGTGTTAATAGAACAATGTTATTACAGAATGTCTTCGGATTTAATTGGACTTTATTGAATAATCTCCAAAAATAAAAAAAGTTCAAATTCTCCGTTCAAAATTAAAAGTGGCACGATGTTTTCGAAAAGCGCGAAAAAATTAAGTTGATTCGAAATTTTAAGCTAACAAATATGAGCTTCTAAATAAGCTTAAAACAACACATTACACTTTAGAAGATAGTACGATGTAAAGAACAACTTTAACTAAAAGCATTCAAAATAGTTTCCTGTGGCTTATTTTATTTGCATTCGTGTCAATGAAATAAGTGTGTTTTGTCTTTCTCATCTGCATGAATCTCCTCTCATTTAGATGAAAAATAAATTTCAATTTCATGAAAAAGTCAGTTGAACGTGAGTATCTTCGAATTCTTCAAGAATATTGTTGTTATTTACAAAATTTTTAGAGTGTAAGTCTTAAACCGCATACAGCGGCTAAAAAATTAATGATTTCAAAAGCCAATTTTTAAATTAAAAAAAAAAGCATCAAATTAAAAAAAACATAATTAAAAAGAGTTTTTATGAAATGCAATCTAAAAAACCTTTTTTATGCATTAAATACGCATTTAGTTGTGTAGCTAGTCTGAAAGAAATCAAGCTTGCAGTTACTTTTAAAACTATTTAATATAATATATGATGTATGATATTTCAAGTATACATTAGATAATTTCCCAAGCTTTTTTATAGATATCGAATGTATCAATTGTATTATTTAAAACTCAAAAAACTGTTAGACACGAGAATTTTATAGCATGTCTAGTAGACACGAAACATATAATTGTAAAAAAAGTTATTGCGTGTCAATAATTAATATTTCATTGAGGATATAGTTTGGAAGACGTGCAATACATTATTTCACTTCTTTCAGAAAATTAAATAAGCCATTTATATATTTAGAAAAAAAAGTAGAGAACAATTTAAGAAATTTCGTTTTAAATATATTTCTGCTTTATATACTATATGGAAAAAAAACTATTTTTAATTATAGCAAGCTTGAAAGATTTATAACCCTGTTCTCAAAGTTAAGTAAAATAAATTAATTTATGTAGAATTAGATTTTTTTCATTTTTCTCAAATTTTTAAAGTACAGGTATTGAAAAAGATGTTCAATTTTTTTATCAGTTTTAATGATAATTTAAGTTAAAATGTAATTGGACCTTTAAATTTAAACATAATTAGCAATATTAATATTTGTAAAATTCTCAAAAATTTACTTTCAGCATAAAAATTGAAAAACAAAATCTTATTTTGTTAACAAAGAGTTTCGTAGAAATACTTACTAAATAAAATACTGGGTAAAAAAGCCACTAGATTCAGTAAAAAACAAAATCAAATCTGTATCTATTAATCTAAGACATTTGACTAATTTCTTTATTAAATTGATTAAAAGATGTGTTACAAATATGCATTTAATTAAAAATTTAGAAAAAAAATAATTTTAAAAATGTATATATATATATAAATTTTAATAAAAATTTATATTTATTCTTTTCATGTTACAGTTAAAGGTAAGAGAAAATCATTGTTTAACAACTATATATGATATAAATTTTATTAAAAATATCCTTTTTTTTTTTTTGTATTTCTCATGTTTTATTCATTGTTTACGATGCGGTTTAGGGTTTCATTATTTTAACTAATTAATACTCTTCAATCGGAATTTGTTTTTTTAACCATAATTAAATGGAAATGCTCTGCATTTTTATAAATGCTATAAAAATGCAGAATGTTTCCATTTATTTCACAATTTTATTTTATAAAAGTAACAAGTATTGAAAAAGAAAAGAAAAAGGTTGGACAAAATGAATCCAGGTAGTACATTTCCCCCAAGGAGATCATAGTGCAATTATATTATTTGCTAAGCTTTGCATCACAAAAATGAAAATTTTTATGAACTTTGACTCATTTCAGACCTTTCCAGCAAACATTGATCTTTTCTCGTGACGAAGTGTAAAGAATTTGATGAATTTTTGTTGCGAAAGAATTCCTAGAACTATTTTTATACTTTCATAATCATTTTGGCATTTTTTTCATTCCGATATATAAAATATAGCAATTAAAGCTTAAAGGATAATAAAATCTTCGAAAAATTCTTTTATTCTAGGAAACTTTTTTGTTTCACTTTTCTTCAATCTTCAATTTAAAAATCTCTGGAGAACACTCTTTTTCCATAAGCTTTCCAATAAGTTGGTTGAAATTGGACTACATGGAATTTTTCTTATAAAAACTGTTAAAACATATTGATTATGATTACCTGATTTATTTTAAAATATTTGATATACGCTAAATTTTGCATGGGCATTGAATTATTTCTACGACCAATTCAATTTTAACCCCTTAACGATCGGTTAATTTTCAAGAAAACAGTCATAGAGGTGCCTATTTTGCCAAATACACGCATTTGATAAGTTTAAAATAAACTAAATAAACTCTAGTTTAAAATAAACTAAATATTTACAATAACCTTAAAAATATCGTGCTACTGCTATATGGTGTGTAAAATGAGAAATAAAATGTTTTCTGGGCAAAAGAAATGAATTAGTTTTATTCTTATTGGCGCATTACTACTGAACACTCCATCCCGCCAATATCACGGGAGCGAGAATTAGCGAGCGAAAACTCACCCCGTCATTTTCACGGGAGCGAGCAGAAAGGGGTTAAATATTGTTTTAGAAACGTTTATCAGATGGCAGGCTAGTATTTGTTTAATGCGGGAAAAGGCTTTCTAAAATTTAAAAACTTATAATATTTTTTGGGTTTTAAATAAAGTAAATATCTGACTTTTGTTGTTTTCGTCGGCCATTAAGGCAGAGGGGGCGATTGTTCGTATTTTCCAGTGGCGCCATCTATGGCCAAGAATTCAACTTCTGCCACCGCCATATGCACACCCGTTTATATATCAATTCATTCATCCACAGACCTGAACCAGAGAATGATCAATCTCCAATTCATTACCCCCAGAGGTATAATTTGTTAAGGGAACATGGAGGACTTTTACTACTATTTTCACCATTTACTACACGGGGAGTCTTCGGCTCGCGGGATTCGAACTCCCGTTCTCACAAACGTGAGTCCAGTGCGCTGTCAACCAGGCTATCCCGGCCTAACGAGACTTTTAAATCAACTAAAAGAATTTTTTCTCCGCTTTTTATTATTTTGTGTGCATTCAATGGGGCGTATTTAAAAGTCATATTTTGCCCGATATTTATCATTTCTTTAAATAAAAAAAAATGGCCATATAAATGAAGCGTGATTAAACAACTCCTTTGAACTTTCAATGTGAGCGTAAATTGTCAACGTTTACAGTAATGTTTTAGCTGCTATTTTCGATTTTAAATTTAAATGGGATTTTACAGATCTCAGACTTTGAATTAAACGAAAAATAATATATATGTAAACTTATTTTTTCGATTCTCTCCAAAAATCTTCTTTTACTCGAAATACTTTTTCTAATAATCACATCTTTAAAATAAGAATCATGTGCTCAATCATTTAGAATTAAGTTTCTGCTCTAAAAATTTTTAATGCACTTTAAATTCTGCTTTAGTCATATATTTGAGTAATACGGTATGTGCGTCACGGTATCTGTTTATTCAACACAATACTGTTAAGATTGTGAGAGATGTTCTTAAAATAATTCTTTAGCAAATCAGCAGACCCCCACGCCGCAGACACGAGTTGTAAGTATGCATATTTGTTGAGTCAAGCAACGAACTGTTCTCTTTGTTTTGTGCTGCAGCTGCTTAATCTTTATCTATCGCAGGTAAATAAATAAAAAAAACAACATCAAAAGCCAAGGATCTAATGAATATCTAATATTATTCTGAATTCATTATATGATGCAACGATTGAAGATTCTTACAGAAATCATTTTCGTGCCCACTCACACTTCATTTCACCATTTGACATATTAAATTAAATTAAATAATTCGTGCCCTCTGAAAAATTAGTTTCATGAGTAAACTCTGAGCGTATTTCAAAATGAGATTAATAAAGAACTGCAATACTATAACAAGGAACTCTCAAGCCACACAAGCATAATTTGTTACAGTTAGATTTTAAATTTTTTTTAAATATATGGAAGCAATTTAATTTATTATTCTTTAGTATACAATATATTGGTATGAGATTCAAAATATAAAAAAATGAAAAAAAATTTCAGAAATTTCGCTGATTACGAAACAAAAAGTATAACTGAAACAATGATGTTTAAGAAATTTTAAAAGAAAATTGATAAATTTCAAGCTATTCTCGTTAGAGATTTAGCTCGGAAAATAAAATGTATCCTAAATATAATTGTAAAATGCAAATTCTAGTGGATACTTTGAAGGATTATCACTTAAATTCTTACACGGAGAAAAAAAGTCATGGTAAAATTACCATACTTCACAGGAAATTCTGGTCTTCAGAATTATAATCCTTATAATCACATATTTAGCAAAAAATACAAAACTGAAAAGTAAGTTTAACTTACGAAATGGTTTATGTGCCAAGCTCTAAGGTATCAAGATAACATTACCAAATTTTTCTTCAGAATTATCCTTATTTTTACCAGTTGTTTGGTAATTTTAACCATTTGATGCCTAGCCTGCTACGAAATGGGATAGTTACCGTTTTTCGCTTCTATGATTTATTTAAAATATTGATTAATTTAGATAGTTGGTAGAAGTTGATGACGCTTAACTATTGCTTTTCCTAATATATTTCTCGATTATAACATATCTATTATTATTATTATTAATTATTATTATATTAATTATTGCTATTATTATTATTATTAATTACTATTATATTAATTATTGCTATTAATATTATTATTAATTATTATTATATTAATTATTGCTATTATTATTATTATTATTAATTATTATTATATTAATTATTACTATTATTATTATTAATTATTATTACATTAATTATTATTATATTTATTATTACTATTATTATTATTAATTATTATTACACTAATTATTATTATATTTATTATTACTATTATTATTATTATTATTTTGAACTATTTATAAAATTATCAATTTTCATGGAAAATACTTAAAAATTTTAATGTCAAGTTTTGTTATGACTAATTTTTTTCGAGGCACTGAAATTATGCTAAATTACCCAGAAGTAAAGATATGAAAATCTCTTGAAGGAACAGGGAATTATACGAAGGGTTTCATCTTATAAATAGCAAAGAAGCCGGTAAATAGCAGAGAAATGGGATAAAAATAGCAAACTAGGTTGTCACCTCTCTTTTTCAAAGAAAAAAAAATAATACTTATGTACCTGATTTATGAGTCTTTAGAGTCATGGGGTTAACCACTGCATTTATTGGAGAAAAAAATTCAAAATAATAAAAACTGAAATATGGCACAAACTCGTGTCTCATCTTTTTACATCTGGAATATTTTTGTGTAACGAGGTAACTAACTAAGAAGCCGAAAAAATTATTATGTTCATTAATTTTAAATAACATTAGATTTTCAATTTTACATATGATATTGAATATCAACAACGTCACATTTAAATCATTGATGAGGTAATATTATATCTGTAACAATATAATGGTTAATGACCTTTCGTTAATTTCAGTCTCAAATTTTTGGGGTGAAATTTTTGATTTTCTTTTTTTTTCTTGAAAAATTTTGATGATTAAATTAACAGTTCACGGCAGAGTATTTTTCAAAAAAGACGGGAAACAAAGACCTCGCTTCAGATAAAACAGCATTTGATACTCTCTAATGCTTCCACATTTCTTTTTCCAAAAAGCAATTAATTAAATACATAAAACAGTTTATAACAAAAAAAAATTAAAAAATTATTGTAATAGAAAATCTAATCCTGTAAATTTTTCCTTAAGTTTTTAAACATATACTTTTTTGTTTGTTTCTAAAATGGTGAAAACCGACTTGAATAAAGCAGAAAAAAATTCTTAAAACATTAATTGGGAAACAAAGCAATTTATCATAAGTCTAAATACAAGTAAAAGATATAATACACGACTAATTTAATAAAAAAAGTTGATTGCAGTTATGTATAGGCATAATATTGTAAGAAAAAATCCATTGAAATTCTAAAAATCAGTGTTTCATATTTCTCCGATTCTAATTGAGGGACAACTTTCGCCTTGTATTTTACTTTCTTCAAAAGATACAGCATACTGAGTCGATTAAAGAACAATCGAAGCGATCCACGTAAGTAATATTTTTACGAAAATAAGTTTTTTGATGGTTTTAGAATATCAATCACCGATTATCAAAAACCGAATAATTTTCTAGACTGCCCCAAGAGGAGAATCTAACACTTTGGAAGCAATTAAAACAATCTTTCCACAATCGACACAGTTCTTTTGGTTTTTCTCGAAATTGCAGATTTGTAACATACCCCCTTTTAATATCGACCGTTTCAATTATCAACATGTTTGAGAATATAGAATATTGATATTTGAGTCCAGTCAGGAGGAAAGCGGCCTCTTAACCGTAACTAATTATATTTACCATTGTTTGGCACATTGAAAACATCGCTCAAATAATTAACATAACACTACTAAATAAGTTTTTAACTTAGATTGCTTAGCACAATTCATTTTAGTCTTTTCGATACTGTGTAATATTGGAAATGCTGATAATTAGTATAATATATACAATACTACATAAATTTTTATAATACTTGAGATGGCAAGACTTTTTTAAAAATGTACATTTTAATACATAGCAACACTATATATCTATTTCTAATTTTAGAAATATAGATTTCTTCTCATTTTCAAGTAGTTTTAACTGTCACATATTTTTAACACTTTTATCTGATTAATTTCTGGAAGATACATTTAAAAACTCTGATTCTTATCAAGTTACAATGGAATGACTCTTTTACTCTCGACTTTTATCAGAATTTTTGCTTGCATCGGCTTTTTTCAATCTTTTTTAAGTGAATCATTCGAGAAGAGTGACGTAGAAATTCACGATGACCCAATTTGTAATTTAGATGGAAACTATGATTTCATTTTTATTTTCTTGTAAGCATTCTCTAAGAAATTTTTTTGCGTAGATACATTCTCTTTGAAACACGCAGATACTTTGATTACGTACGTACATACATTCTCTTTGAGAAAAAGTTTTTAAAATAGGTCGAAGTTAATTTTTAATAAAATTGATAAAATCCTAATTATTAGCAATAAATGATTTAACAATTAGAGGTTTGAATAAAGGTAAGAGTTGGTTTTAAACAGCTGATGATACTAAATTTTCAGCAATTAAATATGTATCAGCTAAAATCGGAAGCAAAAAATGCTGTAAATTTATTACGAAGGTGATTTTAGATCTTGTCCATTGTTAAACTATTAATCAACTGTCAAAAAACTTTTTTCAAGTAAACAATTAAAACAATGTCAAGAATAAAGTTTTTAATGTTAAACAGGAAGGTTATTAAACGCCGGAAAATCACTCCCAGTTCTTACACAAAATGAGACAGCTATATTGTCCACATTAAAATAAAAGTTCCTTCGCCGGACCTTTAAAATATATTACCTTAATAAAAATAATATTGTGTTTTGATGTTCTAAAATTGTTCGAGAACATTGTACTGTGTTTTAATATTAATGCATTATGATGTATATTTATTAAGAAAACAAAAGTTTTGAAACATTCCAGAACTGGGAAATTTATGAACCCGTTATGTAATGCTGTTCAAGAAAATAAATATCAACGTGACAAAACCAAAGGATTTTGATAATATTGAAGGAAACTTCTGTAATTCCATTAATCCCATAAGTTTTAAATTTTAAAATGTAAGTTATAAAAAAAATCTACTTATGTTTACGACTACTACTCCGTAGCTTTGTAACTTTGAATCCAATCCAGAAGATAAGGAAGTTCCTGGAACAAGTATTGGGAGAAACTTTGCCCTGGAGGAGAACTGCTTTATGAAACTGTCCCGCATTTGCGTTACATAGACAGGAAAGCTTCCCCCTGTTAGCCTCAAGTTAGTCTGTTAGTGGCAAGGGAACTCTAACCCATGATCCGTCTACCACTACGAGTATTTTACGTCAGCACTGTGGTCGGTGTGAGCCGGGTGCGCATTTCGTATCAACCAACCATGGCTGGGATTCGAACCCGGTTCACCTCAAAAGAAGGAGAACGCTTTATCCCCTGAGCCACCACTGCTTTATAGCCTATTTTATATTATAACCGTCGTTGAACAGCCTACCCAATTTTGGGTTTACAATACTAATGTTCAACTCTTTAGCCTTGTAATTTTGAGTTCAATTCAGAAGACTAGAAAACTCCTGGATCAAGTATTGGGAGAAGTTTGCCTTAGAGGAGGACTTTTTGATGGAACCAACCCGCATTTAAGTTACATGGAGAGGGAAACTATGAAAACTTCCTACTGTTAGCCTAACGGCAAGGGGATTCCAACCCCTGATCCGTCTACTACTGAGGATCAGCACTGTGGTCGGTATGAGTTGGGTGCGGAATTCGTATCTACCAGCCATTGCTGGGATACGAACCCGATTTACCATATTGGAAAGCGAACGCTTGATCTCTTTAGCTGCCACGGCTTTATGGCCCTATATATAGAAAATTATAGTATTCTACATATTTGTTACCTACACTGTTTGAATTTTAGTATTGTATTGAACCCTGATATTTTTCAAGTTTATTGCAATTTTAATATGGTGACATCTTCAACCATATTATCGTAAGATGAAACTTGATTATTCTTTGCTATTGTTCAGCTTGTTTCAAAACAATGTCAAATTTACGTCTAATTCATGTTGCATGATGACAAGGTTTACTTTTCATGGTGTTCAGTTTTCGGGCAGTGGCATGCGGGAGAAAGAAACAAAGACATCCATTTAAAGAGACTTATAATCGACAACTAAGGGCAGTAAAACTTTAAATCTATTACTAGTTTTAGTTTCATTATGAAATTAATTTTTGAATTAAATTTTATTCAGTAAAGATTTTTATGAATTTGCATCGTTCCAATGTTTTTTTTTTCCTTCTTTTTTTTGCAACAGTTTTTGTTGCATTGCACTTTCGTCAGACAACACTTTCTTCTAGAGGAATCTATTTAAGGAGTTTACACATCTGTCCAAACCATTGGTTTCATATAACGATATTTTGATTTAAAATTAATCTGATTTTTTTTGCTATTTTTTGGGGTATTTTTCTTATCTGTGCCCTCACTTCGTTATTTTTCCACTCATTTGCTTATTGGCCGTCTGTCTTAAGTAAATAAACAGACCCAAAAACATAAAAAGTATTGGTGTTAAGCTTTCCCTTATGTTATAATTTTATTTTGTTATTCAGCTTTCTTACTGAGCTGAACTTCTTACAGGAACATGTTACGAAACGAGAAATTTGACATACCGTAATTTTTACAGTAATAATTACCGTAAAATCACCGAATTATGCTAATTAAACAAATACTACTGTAAAAATACAGGTATGATATTTTTCTGGGTTTTACGGTAAAATGGATTTTTTTTTCTAATGCATTTAAAGTGCCGGGTACTTTAAACCGTAATTTGATTCGGAGTTTTTTACTATGTGAGATGTTTTCTTTTTATTTCTCCAGTTTTTCTTCAATATTTATTTGCATTTTATGGTTAAACTAACACAATGGTTTCGACATTTTTTAAAATGCTAGTAAAATATCAGTACGATGATTGTGTTTGTGTCTAATTTCCTTAAAAGCGTACTTAAAAGATTTATTTTCACTTTTGAGTAATTTCTCAAGCGAAACGTGACTCCTGTTTCCATAAAGTTTATCCCTCAATGAAAATGAAACTTACACCTTTTAATCTAGAAGAAAACAGAAGTGAATAGATATAATTCTTTTTCTAAAGAAATTATCTTCACGTGAAGGAATCGTGGACATCAAAACCTTCGATTTCGTTTTTACTGAATAGTATTCAATCACTCCTGATTCACGTGTCGAAAATATCGCCACTGAATGCAAAGCATTCTATATTTTCGTTTGATCTATTTACGGTAAATCGGATGATTTTGGGGAGATGACCTTATCAATGATATTGTGCGTAAGTTTCACCTGCGATAACGAAAAACAAGTATTGAAGAGTTTATCTTTCTCTTAGTTACAACTTCCTTGTGTTTATTTTTTCTACCACATACGATTGAAGTAATGATTTCGTTTTCTCGTTTGCATAGTCAGTGCACTTGGACGCAGTATGTAAATTTATATTAATAGTGTAGTTAGTTTCTATGGCGATAGTATTAAGCCCAATAAAATTATAGTGGAGGGATATATAAATTAGGGGGCAGTTTTAATTTTTTGATATATTGTCTGGGTAGGTTCAGTGATGAAAAGTCTGTCTTCCAATTCCTCTAGTCACCGAGTGTGTCGTCATCTTGAAAAGCTCATTAAATTTTTGAGACTTTTTTGTTTTCTCCCTATTTCTCTTAAAGTATTTTTCTTACAAAAAACTGTTAATTGCTTTTTTACCCGGTCAAATCATCTTCAATTTGATACCAATACTTAGCTTGTATCTGTAATACTTCCTGAGGATGAGGTACTTTCAACAATCGTACACAAAATTAAAATTTATGCGTTAAAATACTATTATAATACTTAGGAATAATTCTAAAAAAATATTTCCCTTTTTAGAATGAATATTCTATAACTGAGAAATTAGAATGTCCAAGCCATAAGTTTCTTTTAATTGTAAGTTGCATTGCTTTAAGCAGAACAAAATTTATTCTTGATTTTTATACAATCTTCTTAAGCCTTTATTTTACAATAATAAAAAAATAGAAGAAAAATATAACGGACATTTGATCTTCCTCAGTTGAAATGTCTAAACTAAAATGTCATAAAATTATCATTAAGGTTTTGGTTTCTTTAGGACGTAAAACAGAAATCAATTTCATCTGCAATCAATTTGTAATTTTCAGAAAATTTGGAGAAAAAGTCCCAGAAATTTAGTGAATT
Organism: Parasteatoda tepidariorum; assembly: GCF_982258835.1. Classification (NCBI taxonomy): domain Eukaryota; kingdom Metazoa; phylum Arthropoda; class Arachnida; order Araneae; family Theridiidae; genus Parasteatoda; species Parasteatoda tepidariorum. The sequence continues at coordinate 37,540,579 of NC_141755.1, forward strand.
TTTTTCTTGAAGATGCCGATGCACGCAGTGGTTGGAGGAATTAGAAAACTTGGGTTTTTCATCAGTGTAACTTAATTGTATCCAAATTTCTGCAACCATTCAATAATTTTTGAAGTAATTTGACTGACCTAATTTGGTTTTCGAACGATGTACTTTTTTTTACCCATAACTTGAAGCAAAGTTCACATAGCAAAATGTAAACTGAAAACTTGACCAATTTTTCTAGGAATCTGCGAATAAATTTTAAAATACAGTAAGATTGTAATTAAAGAGTTTAGAGGATGAAGATTCTGACTGATATTTAAAAACAAAATTAAGTTTGCTTAAAGCGATTAAAAATTATTGAAACTTGTGATGTTATATAAGAGTTTCAGTTAAAATTTGAGCATTGCAGCTAGTCGAAAAGAAATTGAAATTTCGATTGTAAGATCCCATCCTAACAGATGTGAAAGCTGTTAAATAAAACGTTGTAATAAAATGACTGATAAACGATTGAAAAATAAAAACAAAACCACCCATTAAGTGTTAAAATTCCTTTATTTTAAACGCATTTATTTTTATCTGTCCTTCAAAAACTAAATTAGGAAAATTAATAAATTCAATATCCTTGCATACACGGTAGAAATAAAAAAATATGCCAAGTATAATAGTGAACCGTTGTTAACTCATTTTTTTTCAAGCACGACAATAAACTTATGTAATTGTTAAAGGCAGTTAAAAAATTGTAAAAAGAAAATCCGTAGAAATAAATGTTTATGTATGTTCATTTTAACCTCCATGTGTTGATGTTACAATCTCTTTCCTTACTTTTGAATTTTTTTTGCATATAAATAAAACTAATTCTCATTCATGATGCGTGTTCAAACCCTAAATTCATTTTTATATGACCTTTAAAAATCGATTAACAAAAACTGATAACTTAAACATGCTCTTCACAATGCGATGCTCTTCACAGCGTTTGCACATTTCGGAGAAATAGGAAATGCCTAAGCAATAGTCAATTATTTACATCATTTAACATTCTATGCACGTTAAGAAAAGTTATGTAATTATTACACTCAGTTCTTATTCTAATTCAGATTCCAAAATGTTTGGAATTATTTTGCGTAATATGTATGATCATTACTTTAATGTTCTTTCTTGATGAAGTAAATTAAATACTATACACGAAGAGGAAATTAAATACTATATGTATTAAGTAAAGAAATACCTTTCAATGACACGCTTAATTCTTCCACACTACAGCAATGCGTTTCAAGGAAAATAGTGATAAAAAAAACTGATTTGAGATGCTTTCGAACAGTGGTCGCAAGTAGCTCGTTACAAGTAGCGAAACTATTATAGTAGCATTTTTTTTTTGTAGTGAGTAGGGTGATACAAAAAAAAATGTAGTTTGTAGCCATTCCAGGCATCTACTTTTGAAGTTAGTTAAGTGAAGAAATAAGGTTGAAATGCAACTAATTCTTCGAATCTGATTGATCCGTCAATGGACCATCTTCTCGTGCCCGTCAAAGGACACAATGTGAATGCCCGTGTGTTCGAGCGTTAATAAATAATGCGTATTACTAATATTCTAACTAGCCATTACGAATACTAGCCAATTTGACACTCTGACCACACCTTCAAAAGTGAATGGGCACTCATAAAACAGTGGTGTTATTTTAATAGAGGAAAATATATTGTCTTTGTAATTTTCGATGCACTTTATTTCTTAAAGTAAATAAAAAAGCATTAAACACTTATTTTTTGGTATTTGATATTCACCTTGAAATTTATAAAGTAAACATCAGTCTTTGAGAAAGGCATAAAAATATGAAGGTTAAAAGAAAAAAATCATAAAAAAATGGTTGAGAATGACAAAATGGCTCAAAACATGAATAAATATTTCTTAATAGTTCCTCCTGTTTAAATAAGCCAATTGTTTTTATTCAAAGCCGTTTTAGTTTTAAACATGTGTGTAAATTAAATTCCCCTGCAAAGTTCGCCTCCTAAAAGTAGTGACGACATTTCAGAAGTAGTTTGTAGTCATTACATTAAAAAAAGCAGTTATAGCTACAGTTAACTATATTTGTAATAAAGTAGTTGTAGTTAACTATAAAAATAATATTGTTTTTCTGACCACTGCTTTCGAATAAATATTTGCTATTGTTTCGTCTACTATAAAATAAAGAGTTAGTCTATGTGTACACAACTCTTATAACTCCAGAACCGTATGTACTGGCGTGATTTCTCTTCAACGAAAAATAAATCAGCATTAAAAAATTCATTATAAGTTAAGAAAAACTAGCCTTTAAAATCTTTAACAGAACTTTACCTCAAATCAACGAAAACTTTTATTTTCTAATTTAAATATTCGCCATCCCATTTCGATTAAAAAAATATATTTTTGTTAAGTTAATCTTTTTATATTTTTGTTAAATTAATCTTTTTGATGCGTTATAGTGGAAAATTTAATATTAAACAAGATTAAAAAAATACTGTGAATGCTAGATTTCATTTTAAGCCAGTGTTGTAAGAAAGTTACCACAACAGGAAGAAAATCACAAACCAAAGTCTCTCGCCAACTTCCTAATACTCAATCATTTATCTCAGATCTGGATGTTTGCCATTTTGGTCTTTGATCAATAAAAACGTGTAATAGAATTGGGTAAGGAGTGATATTTTTGAATCATCACCTCACCAACGTGTGTTCCTTTTGTTTAAACTTCAAACCCTCTTGTTTCTAAGAAACTTGTATCATATGCTAACTGTGGCAAGAGGTTTTGAAACATCAAGAGGGAAAAAATTAGGCTTCATAAAAATTGGTAACTGTATTATTCATACTTTTTGAAGATTTAAAAAACATAGTACAACAGTTTTAATAAAGTTATTTAAATTAAAATAATTAAAAAAAATTGTTTTGCAATGCTAATGAATGCGTTTTTTAAAAAGAGAATTATTTAGATCCATTGTTCCTCCTCAATTTTTTTGTAATAAATGCTTATACAGTTAGATAATATGCGAAGTTTAATCATCGATATAATATATACAATCGATACATCGATATAATAATAAAACAGAGTAGTTTTAATGAAGTTATTAAAGTTGAAATAATTTAAAAATATGTTTTGCAATGCTAATAAATAGGTTTTTAAGAAGAGAACTATTTATATTCACTGTTCCTCAATGTTCTTTGTATAAGTGTTTATACAGTTAGGTAATATGCGAAGTTTAATCATCGATATAATGTATGCACTCTGATCTATAACTAACAGAGTATGGTAAAATTTATCATGCTTCTGGCTCTATGGGAACACCACGAAGCTAAGTAATTTTTACTAAAGCGATTTGGTAATGATTTTGGTAAAATTGACAATAAAATATGATTTCATAATAGGATATAAAGTTTGGAAAGTGTCGTAAAATTTGGTAATTTTATCAAGATAACTTAGATCAGGGCATAAAAACCATTTGTTCTGTTAAATTTGCTTTTCAGTTTTTGTAGTTTTTACTACGTGTGTCATGATTCTGATTTCATCATAATCTTCAACCATACAATATAACTACAACCGCACCAAATTTCGTCATTATAAGCTCAATACGGAATGTTTCGATTTTAAAAATAACACCAACAATCCAAATAGTGAGTTTTCTGGTTAAATATTCTTTCTCGGAACTTTTAAGATTTTTTGATGTGCAAAAAATCTTAAAAGTTCCGAGTAAATTTATATTAAAACTTGGAAAATAATAGTAATCTTTTCCTTGAAAACATTATATACTGTTTTAATTGAAAAAATATTTATCACTTAAGTTTTAAAAAAAGTTATGTAAAAATTAAATTTTTGAATAAAATTTTCTAAAATCTATACTTTTTTTAAAACTTATAATCAATAGACTTATTAAATATATAATTTATGAGGTGTAAACTGTTTTAAAACTATTTAATGCACGACAATAATTTGTCTCATTTAAAAGGAACAATAAAAATGGAGAAAAAAAAATAAGAATATTAATTTTATGAACATTGAACATTTTGGAATTTTTACTTTTAGAACTATAAATATGCATGGTATTTGTGTAGAGAATACAATAAAAATATGTTTAAAAGAAACAATATTATTTTAGTACTATTAATATATTTCTTATTGTTTGTTATTATTAAATTGTTTTGAATTTTTAAAAGAATTCTCTAAGAACAATTCTATTTAAAAAATATATATATATATATAAAAAGTGACAAAATGAACAAAACATGAAACGTTCCTGATTGTATACATGCATACCTTAGCCAGATTTTTTTTATCTGTTATGCATTACGATATTTATCACAACGGAAATCATTTATCACAAAAAAACATGGGAATAATGCGAAAAATTTCCCAAATCAAGGTTCTAACCTGCACAAATAAAAACTGAAAATATAATTCAGGTAAGAATAAAAATAAAAAAAAATTGCCTTTCATGAGAGGTAAGGGGGCACCTTAAAATTCCGCAAGGTGCTTTCTTATTTTGGAGGGAGGGATCTCTTATTACACCCAAGGGAAGTTAGGGTAAGCAAAATTCCACTATGTTATAGACGGCTGTAGACGCTTTTTTCATAGTATGGCTATTTGCAAGGCTTTAAAAATGTTATTAAATTCTTTGCATATACAGGTTAATAAGTAAAGGTAAATTAATGGTATTTTTCGAAAAGTGTAATTTATATGTGTTTATTGTTAACGTAATAAAGTTTTTAATATTTCTGGTTCTCAATAGAAATTTAAAAATTTAAATCAAATGTCGCGAATTGCCATTTCTTAACCATTTAAGATTAGAGTGTTATCAATAAACACAGAATAATTACTATATATAAAACTTATCTTTGAATAATTAAGCACAGAATCAGCTACAGTTCAAAAAGAATTTTATTAAATATTCTTAGGATGCCTAGTTAGGAACTTTTCAGATTTTAACTTTAATAGGAAAAGATTGAATTTTCTCTCTAAAAAAATAATCCAAAAAATAACTAAAATATATTGGGAAAATAAAAATAAAAATACGACCAGTGAGCAAGTTCTAGTAACAGTAGGAACTGCTAAAATAGTTTATAACAGGCAGTTAACCATTTAAATCAAGTGAGTAACAAGTCCGATTTCAATGACGCAATTAAAAAATATTAGCTAAAATCCTTAACCCCCCCCCCAAAAAAAACACTGATTTGCTACTCTGTCGTGGGAAATTAAAACATCATTTTTAATTAAGGAAACAAAATCAATTTTTAATAAAAAAGGAAAAGAAAAACTCTGAATTATTTTACAATCTGGTTTCTTCTGTAGTAAACATTAACCGATTCGGTAAATTTTAGAAACTATTTGAGAATTTTGACGAACTTCTTTCAAGTTCTGCCATGCAAATATTAAAGGTGAAAATTTCACAATGCAATAACAGCTCTTGCACTTTCAGTTAATGTAATGAAAAAATAAATTTCAACTAGAAAAAAATCCCTTAAATCTTTCCCAGAAAGATATATGTAATATTTTAACGAATGTTGGTTTTTGTATTTTGATTCATGATGTTAAAAAATTTAATTTATAACAAAATTGAACGGAAAATTAGCACGCTTCAAATATTCATCCTACCGTATATTTTTCCAAAACGATATCCATGAAGAACTATAAAATGTTCCTTCAATAAAAACCCCCTATACAATACTAAAATTACAACTAACAAGCTACTAAATTTCTATATACTGCCTGACACAAAATTATTTTGAAATTTACTAACTTACACATTAATAAAACTGAAAAAAATTGCATACAAGCAATTTCAAAATAAAATCGTTGCTAGCTATTGTTATATACTGACAAGCACATCTCTTATTTTAGGACATGCTTTAGGACTGGCATATTATTTAAAGTGAATAAAAATTACATAATTTAAAATTACATAAAACTAAAATTATAATTAACAAGTTACTAAATTTGTTAGATAATGACAAGCGCATAACTAATTTTATGATATGCAAACAAACAAATAACTAAAGGTGAATAAAAATTGCATAATAATCAATTTAAAGGCTAAAATTATAACTAACATGCCACTAAATTTGTGATATATTGACAGACTCATAAAATTTGAGCTATGCAACTTAGCACGTTAGCAAAAGTGGATAAAAATTACATAATAAACTATATCAAATTGAAATTCTAACTAAAATGTTATGAAATTTGTTATCTACTGACGTAGCTAATTTTATGTTAAGTAAACTAACGCATTACAGATAATAAAAATTACATTATGATTCCACCGCAATGTTTCTTTAACACGTTTCTATATTTACACGTGCAAAGCTCACGTGTAAATTTTTTTTTCCTTCACACACACGAAAAAAAAATTCGTATTTATTAAAATTAATTTTGTATTTACAGATTAAAGTTTGATTTATTTACAAAGCCTTTGAATGAAAATTTATTTGACGCAACGAAAAGAAAACCAAATTACTATACATGCCAAATTTGATTGGCAATAGTTCCGCAAAGATGAATTGCTCTATAAATGTCAATTTATAATAGAACTTTTTGACTAAGACAATTTTTTTGACACGTTCTTCTTTGCAAATACAGTTATCGAGTTCTATTTAGTGCTTAGAAACTAATTTTCCTGTCTATCAATAGAATGAGGAAGATTTTAAAGTGCAAAAATATTATTTTGTTTAATGGCTTTTGGGTGAATAAAACTGTCAAACGAGATAGGCTAAAAATGTAGAGTGTTCTATTTTTAGAATATGTTAACACTTATTTAGGAGAATCGTATTGATAAAACGTCTAGTGAGACATCTTCCAATCAATATATAGAAGTATGAAAGAAACGAATTAGATTCTTTACAATTTACAGTTGATTTTTGAAACTTATTTTTCGAAAGAAAAAATTTAAATTCGCGTGGTTGAATATTCAGAATTTTTTTTTTTTACTTGTACTGAGTTAAACCAATGCAAAAAATAAATAAATAAATCTAAAGTACCTGTAATGTTCTTGAAAAAATGTGGGTAAAATATTGTCTTAATCGCGAAAATATGTTTAAACATAAAATATTATTACGTTATTAAAATGGCAATTATAATGATTTACTTAAAAAATTCTATACCTACGTGTTGTAATAGTAAAGTTTTAACATACTTCTCTGTAATATACCTAACTTACGCATTTAAACTAAGTATAGAGATTTATTATAAATTTTAATTAAAAAAATTACGAACAAAAAAATCGTAAAAAACAATATTTAACCATTTTTCAGTTTAGCATTGGTTTCATGACAGTAAATAAGTTAAATATTTTCATTTTCGGTTGGAGGTGAAGAATTATATTATTTTCTATACTTTAAAAAATGTATTATTAAACCAAAAAAACAGTGGATTTAAAATTTAGCACTTAAAATGTGAAAAAAAGTTGGCAGAATTGTGAAATTTTTCGTCTTATTTCAGGAGAGCTACGAAAATTTAATCTCTTAAAAGATATTTTTACTTTTCGCACCTTTCATCCTGTTTCATACAAATTGATAATTGCAGAATTTTAAGGATATCTTTTCTCTAAATATAAATGCATGAATGAAAATTCTTTAGCTAGTTACTTATTATTTTTATTTAGTTTAATGATCAATTATAAATTGCAAGGTATAAATTTTTATATTATCATGACTTATGCAGTTTTTAATACCAGATTTTCGAAAATTAAGCAAACTGATCTATTAATTGATTTTTGAGAAATCAAACTATACAATGATCGTATATTACGTGTTCATAGATCAAATAATGAAATGTTTTCATATATTAATTTTAAACCTAGTATGTTGTTGTCCCCTAGAGCTAAAGCAGATATGAATATTAAACATAATAAAAAGGTTACATTTTATAAACAGTCAAATTGATTTTTATAAACAATGCTTACTTCAGACTTTGTTTTTTTTCTTCATTATTTTATATGAAATTCCATTTTGTATAAACAGTGCGATGTACTCCCGGATATTTTTTTTCAATCAATAATAATATTTATTCCATATAAAATACCAACTGAAGCTATTTATTACAAAAACTATGTGATTGTATAATATATTTCAGAAACAATATGAAGAAGAACTTTTTACTTATACACAGGTCTACCAAATTTCAGAGAAGGTGAAATAGTCAGAATAAAATATCCCATTCCTACATTTTTTAAAAGAAAAAAGTTAACAGAGGCTACCACTTTTTATTAACAGTTATAAAATATGTAATTACTCGTGAAAGTTCACGAATACTATACATATGTGGTATTTATGGAGAGTCTTAATTTTTCCGAAAAAAGTTGTGAAGCGTTTTTACTACCCCAGTGTTCTATCTGTTCCAAAAATTAGCAGCCCTACTTATGCTAACAAGATGCGTTAACGAACTTAGATGTGATATATCATTGAGCTAGGTATTGAATATTTCAGTAACAAAATGTGCATAACTTAATGTTTATTTTCTTAAATTGTTTATACATAAAAGCTGAAATTAAGAAAAAAAAATTCTCAATGAATTTTGCAAATAATTTTCAAACATATTCCAAATTTATGCAATGCACCGTAAATTAGGTAAAAAAAATTGTTTATTATTTTTATATTATTTGCGAAATTCTTATAAATTTATAATAATTTAATATTTTTTAAATTTTTTAATTAAGTATTTTTAAGGTACACATTTAAAAAATTTAGGAATTTCTCAAATTTTGTACATAAAAAAATTTGAAATATAAAAAATAAACAGCGAATAATTTTTTTTTAAAAAACTTACTTTAATATTAAACAGATGCAGAAAATTTGAGGTAAAAGTCTCTCAATCTGTAATTAAAATAAAAAAAAGGTACAATCAATAAAACATGAGCAGCTAATAAAACTATTTCTTGCTCTTGACCTGAGTTAGAACGATTTGGTCAGTCAAGCGGGAACCCTGACCTCTCAAGAGGGAGATGGCTCTCACCTTGTACTCAATTGACCACAATAGAATTCTTTTCCAAGTTCATTCATGGGTTCTTGACCCCCTTCCACACTGACCCATAGGAATAAGAGGTTTTAAAAAGCGAGAGTTAATGTCTGATGCAATTCTAGGTATCTAAAGATGTCTGCCGGAGGTAAAAGCCTTCTCACGTGCATATTTTTTATCCATTGATTGAAAAGTTCTAAAAATTGATGTAGCAGACGATTTTCGAAGTAGAGTAAGAGTAAAAGTATTCTTTCAAATTGAAAAAGAAGTCTGACTTCGAACAAGGGGTAGGTTTTCAAATTTTATACATTAACAGTTTGACTCAGAAACTTCTATATTTTGTTTAAGCAGATCTAAACACAAATTTAAGGAATTGTTATCAGTAATGTACAAAATCCAATTAAATGAAAACAATTTTCTAACTTAAAAGGAAATGTTTGTAGATAGAGTGCTCTCTACCCACGTCTTCTGGGTCTGATATTAATTTTTTTTTTTTTTTTTTTTTTTTTTTAAGAAAACAAAATCTTTCTATAAACATAAAAATTGAATTCTCGCTTTATTAGATTGTATGAACTGATGCAAAATATTTTAAAGCCTAGAATTTTTTTCCCATAATTTTTAAGTAATAAAACTATCTCACAATTTAGGCTGGAGAGATAATTTAATACCGTAAACCAAATAGTTTTTATGTATTTTTAAATGAACTTTAAATTTTGTTAAATCATCTAAAATGTTTAAAATTGTTATCAGTTGTGAAACAAAAGATTGACGATTTTTCATACTTCCATACGAGAACGAACGTTTAATGGTAAACTACCTATCGAAAAGTGCTAGATTACAAAATTGCATTTTAATAATTTTGTGGGAAAAATTTCATTACATAATTAGAAAAAAAAGAGAGATGAAGATGATAAAATGCAATTTAAATTTTTTAATTTTTCAAAATATTTCTATGTTATATGCTCCTCCCCTACCACAATTTGAATGAATAATATAATGTAAAACACTGACAAAATTGTAAATCACTATTGGCCAAATTCATGTAACGAAAAATGAATTACTTACTTCAAGTTCATAAAAAATATGTTTGAGTTACGTTAATATGCTAATTTTGTCAAATAGTTTTGTTTACTTATTCAAAATTAATGAAATAAATTTTAAATAAATAACAATGTATTTTGTTACTATCCGAGAAAATTAAGAATTAAAGTTTTTGTCCATAAGTTGAAGATTTCCTTAAAAAATTATTAACTGTGAACTTTTATCAACCTGTATCTACATTACATACTTAAATCAAATATATATTAAGTATACAGAGATGATTGTGCGGCTGAAAAAATCCGGATTTGCTTATTTTTTGCTAACTTCGATCCGGAAATTTCTGGAAACCCAAGGTCCAGAAGTTTCATGAAATCATCGATCACATTTATGTGTAAAAATTCTATTATATTTTATTATAAAAATATTGGAACTAGAATTTATACTTGGCATCTCTTTCATTTGTAAATATTTTTTCTGGCAGAATAATAAATGTGATTAGATAAAAAAAAAGTCAACTTATGCATAATTATTTATTTAAATTATGCTGCATATAATTTATTTAGAATTTCATGTTGCGAAAATATCAATGATTTAAAATTCTAATTTTTTGAAATGCATCATTAATGATTTTACTCAATAAATTTTCAGGATTTTTGCGTTGGGCTCACTATTACCCCCTGAGTATAACTTGATATAATGAATGGGGCATAACTCAAATAATAGGCAATAGTTAAAATCCTCCTAAGTGTTAAATTCATCTATTTCAAAAAACAAAAAAACTCTTAAATTGTTTTAGAAATAATTGTTATCTTATAACACATCTGAAAAATGTTTGCTAAAAATTTTGTGTGATATAGAGTATGCATATTTTAATATTATTGTTTAAATAAAATTTTAGGGTCATCTATTTTTTTCTTAAATGATTACAAACTGAAATAACGTTTTTAATTTAAAGCAAATTGCATTTGCATCATATTTTATTATAAATTTTAAAAATTAACGCGGTCGATTATATATATATATATATATATATATATATATATATATATATATATATATATATATATATATATATATATATATATATATATATATATATATATATATATATATATATATATATATATATATATATATATATATATATATATATATATATATATATATATATATATATATATATATATATATATATATATATATATATAATAGGCTTTTATTTTTCTGGGTGATCGCTTGCTATGAATATGTTATAAATTTAATCATCGCATTAAGTAGATTTATTAAGTGTGTCTACTTTTTATTAGCAACAAAAGTGGTAGTTTTTTTAAAATTTATTACTGTTTATTGAACCCCTTAATAATATCGCTATATATGCCTAAAATAGATGTTTGAAGAATTATTTTTAAAACAAAAGTGATCACTTGGAGGATTTATTTAATATTTCGTGTTGAAGTTATTGGTGTTATACTTAATTTTAAAAAATAATAAATAAATAAGCCAAAGCATGGTGTTAATCCTTTCAGTATACATGAGATCAATTTCATATAATCTTATTAACATTTTTCCAAAATTCTTATTTTTTAATTATAATGTTTTAATTGGTAACATGAGAGACGAAAGTAAGAGTTGCTTTTAATTCAACTTCTAACTGTATTGCCATATACTGTTTTATTTTGCAAAATATTACTATTATTATTTGATAAGTTTACAAAAAGTAAACACTCCTGCTGCAATCTAAACAGTTAAGCTTTCAAGTCATTCTACTTTAAGACTAAAAAACTTAGATCAATGGATTTATAAACCTATATCTGGATGTGATTCTTAAATACTCCATATGCTTCGTTAAAAAATCTTTTTTCCTCATAGTAGTATACTAAGTACTAAAAACTACTACTGAAAATTTTCACTACAACAACAAAATAACAAAATTTCGTATAAAAACTCATAATACTTAGTTAACCGCGGTTTATAATAACCAATGATATGATAATAGTTTACTCATTTATGTTTGGCAAACTTTATAAAGTAGATTATATCTTTCCTGCATCAATGTAATACCATAATATTTTATTAAGAGATCTGCCACGAGGATGAACTCTAAACATCTTATATCAAGGTTGATATAAAATGTTTAGAGTTCATTCTCGTGGCAGATCGTGTCGAAAAATTTATACAATTATTCTCAACGCGTCAAAATTAATGAAATAATTAGGTAAAATTACAAAACTCATTCTTAAATTTCATTATATATGTAATTATTAAAATAACATCAGTCTCTATTGCTAAAAATGTCATCTTGACCGTTTCAACTCTTCGCCAAGTTACGACATTTCCACATCTAATATAACTCGTTCAAGGTATTCGACACTTCTTTTTTTTCGTATCCTCGACTCTTATCGCACCAGACAATAGCCAAATTAAACATAAAACTCTGGAAAAAGAAAGAATAATGCCAAGATTCAGCCAAGTTGGCTCTAGGATACTCTGCAAGTTATATGGTATTGATGAATGAATAAGAAGGATAAGATCAGGTGTAAGTAACGAATAAGAAGTCAAAAGGGAGTAAAATCGGTTTTCAGTTCAAGGTTTCCCTCGGAAAGTTTGGAAAGGGTGTCTGGGTCAGGGTTAGGGGGTCAAGGTGGAAAAGAGCAGAATTGCTTTTCTGCAGAGCAAGAATAATTTAATGAGTGTCTTTGGGGTGAATTATCGCTAAATTTAGGAGTCCTTGGTCTCATTCTAACGGCATATTTTAATTAATGATTCTAATTTGTCGAATGAAAGAATGTAGCAGAATATTTTGAACAATGTTTTAATGAACGAGCTTTAAACTATGTTTTCAAATTTTGTTTGGAATTTACTATTCTTCACTGATAAAATTTAAATAATATTCCAGTTTATTCTTGAAAATGGATGAGTCTCAGAAAGTTGTAACTGCTTTTTCTACATAGAATTCAAAAAAAATGATTGATAGGGATAAATTATCACAAAAACTATGAGTTCTTCATGACATCATATTTTAATTAGTTTTTAATTTGTTAGCTGAAACAATGTTTTAAATCAAATAAGTTGAGATTAAAAACACTTGAATTTAGGAAATTTTTCATTTTACTCTTGCTTAACAAGGAATGAAAAAGTATTGGTGAGACTAGTCAGGATAAAATATTATTTTCTTTAGGAAGGAAATTTTTAAAAAAATCTTTCAGGTCAAAAAAGAATAAAAGAATGAATAATTCTTCATTTCAAGATGTTAAATACTTCAATTTAAGGAAATATTCCATATGAATTTCATTATATTCTGTTCTTATATATTTAAGATAAATTCAAACACTTTATTCAAATTCTTTTGTTTTGATTTTTGTTAAAATTAGATTTAAAATTTGACCCAATTCACAAATATAATATAATAACAAATAAAAATAACATTAATTTCTTAAAATATGCTTTAATATATCTCATCAAGAGTCTTTGCTCTTGACTAATTTAAAGACCAACACTTTTAATTTTAGAACTTAAAAGCGTTTCTGTAAATTCGTGACGTTTCTGTAAATTAAGCTATTTTTTCTTTCTTGGATTCTAAAAATTAAGCTCTATTGCTCACTAGTGAGCGTCAAAACTTGCTTAAGAACTTGCTATTTTAACTGCAAGTCAAAACTTTGTCAAAATTGCTTGCAAGTCAAAACTTTGAGGGTAAGTTTTGACTTGCCGTCATAACTTGTCCATCAAATTAACCTTGATCAAAATGGAACAGGTTCATTTGGAATGTGGTGACAATTTACGGATAAAAAATTATTAATCAGAATTTTAAATGTTATAATTATAATGATTTTGAGACTGAAAATTTCAATTCCGTAAAATAACACGTTGTATAAAGATTCGAGTAGATTAATAACAATTTATTGCTTAGTGAAATATTTAAAAATGAACTTAAAGTTCAATAGTAAACATTCTGAGAAAATCGATTCACCTGAATAATAATAGCATGTAAATTTGTTATAACTTTAATAATGTGTTAAATTGAATCTTGTTTCAGATTAAATTTGAACTAAGAACAGTGTAATGAAATTTATGATAATATGGTTCAACTTAAAGCGATATTAAGGTTGCAGCGAATCTAAAGAGTATTATTGCTCATCATGCTCTAAAATTTATAGTATAGTTTCTTTAAAATCAATACTTACAAGACGGTTGTATGTACACTATAAAAAATCCTGGATCCAATTACGCTATTAAGAGCCGGCACTTTGGTGGATTATAGGCAACACCAATTTAACCGTAAAATCCATTTTTATCTGTACCGTCATTCGGGGCTACTTTGTGCAAATTCGAATTTGGCATTTTTCAAGTGCTGCTATTCAGTATTATGTTTATTTCACGTTAAAAATGTGTGGAATTTGAAGATAGAAGTCTCTTCAACTACAAACATTTTTTCGAATTTTAAAACAATCTCAGAGTGTGTTTCGTTCATCCAATGTCAACAACTTTCCGAGGACGTCGGATGTCGAAAAGTGTGCGTGGAAACTTAAGCTGTGAAATGCAAAGACGTTGATAAAAGAATTGTCGTAACTGCAAAATTTTTTATTTATATATTAATAAACAATTATATCATGTTAGCGTTAAAAAAATTTGAAAATTAATAACAAATAAACGGAAAAGGAAAAAAAAAATGCACTTTGGGGCTACTTTGTGCAAAGTTTCATTCGTTTTTGTTTTCGACAGAAAAATGGTCAGACGTTATAAAAAAATATCTGGAACGAGAAACTACCGTAATTACACTTTAGAAAAGCTGCAACAATGTTTGCAAGCAGTTGCTGGTGGTATATCGATTGCAGAAGCTTCTCGGAAGTACAAAATCCACAGAAATACTATATCTAATAGAATTCACAAGAAACACGTGAAACTTCCTGGTAAACTATTATTTTTTTTCTACAAAGATTTTTCTAATGAATGAATCAAACGATTTAACACATAAAAATATATTTTATAGGACATCAGGTGATTTTGACAGAAACTGAAGAGCAAGTTCTGTCATGTTCATTCAAGGATGTTATGTTCAAATTTAACAATATTATATATGTTAATGAATATGTAATAATTATTATTTTTAAATATCTTTTCTCAAAGAGTATTATTAAATATCTTATCTCTCTCTATCTTTTCTACATATCTTTTCTCAAAGCACATAACATGTTTTATTATATAGGTTTAAAGGAAGAGTTTACTAGATGACAATTTAAAATTTAGAATCATCTGGGGGAGAAATATCCTTTTAAACTTAGGCCAAATTGTGACTAACTTGTTTTCGTATGACTCGTATTTTAAATTTCAGTCAAAAACTATGTTTGAAAAGATGTATTGATTATAGGGAAATCAAAGGATAATATTTTGTGTATTTTATCGTATTTTTCATTATGGAAATTTATCATCCGACGTGAGTAAAATTACAAAGCAGTAGTCGGCCAAGTTTTAACTAGTCAGAGCAAATGCTGATCAGAAATAAATAGAAACTTATAAAATCACGTGTGAGTCTTAATGAAAGCTTTACAACTTTCTTTTAGTTAGTTTTTTTTTGGTTTTAAGAATTAACTTTACTAAACTAATAAATACGCTTCGTTGTAATAAAAATATTTGAAAAACATTATGCAAGATTGTCCCTTGACCAGTTCCAAGTAACACAGATTAATTAACTCATGTCAAATGTCAGTTTAAAGCATTATTTCAGCAGTTGTGGATGGCAACAGAAGGTGAAAAAGAAGTTTAGTACAATATAACTATTTTTTATTAAGAAACTTTAGTGCTTAAAGTATTGAATTTGTAATCAGTCGTATCTTTAAATTTGTTGCATATCATTCTCCATTTTTTTTTTAAATTCTAAGGAAAACTTATGCATAATTTAATTTTTAATGAAATTTAAATCTCCTTACATATGCTATTAGCAAGCTAGTTTGATGATGTCTATAAATTTTTCTCCAAAATAGTTTCAATTTAAAAGTAATGTATTATAAATATGAAAAAGGAACGATTTGAGAAACATGAACCGATAATGGTTTCATCAAGGCAAGTCGTATTTGTAGCTAGTAGTTAGATTTTCAGAATTTCGAGTTCAGTTAAATACTTTTCTTGCGTATTAAAAAAATTATAATTTTTTTCTTGAGAAAATAAAAAAAATTCTGGTTTGTTTAAAAGAAACGATTAGAATAATCATCAAATTTACGTAGTTAGTAACCTGGTCATAATACACGGATAAAAGAAATTCTTGAATATAACTGTGTTGTATGGTAATAATGTTACTAGTTACAAAAAAATCATAAATTTTGTTAATAAAACCAAATTATATGGTATTTAATCCATTCCTTTCGTAATTTCTTCATATGATACATATGATAACGACACATGTTATAAACACACATTTAGTAAAAATCAAAAATTTAGTATAAAATACAAAACTGAAAAATAAACTTAACCGAATAAGTGATTATTATACCACTCTTCAATGCATCAAGATAAAATTTTCCCAACATTAACAAGTTTTGACACATATTATAGAACCATATTTTATTGTTATTTTCAATAAAATCATTACAAAAACGCTTCGGTAAAAACAACTGAGCATTTTGGTGTTCCAATAGAGCTAGAAACAGGGTAAATTTTACCATACACTGTTAAAATTTTCATTCTAAAATTATGGTAAAATAACTGGCAGCTGTCTGTCCATCTGATTAACCGTAAAGTTTACGGTAAAGAACATTTTTTCCTCTATGGTTTTTGAAATCATTTTCAAAAAGTATGGTTATAAAACCATGAATACAAAACTATACGGTTTTTCAACCATTTACAACTAGCACTTTTCAAAAACGTAAAAAAAAGTTACTTATTTGACTAGACATAGGAGCTCCGCTTTTCGTAAGGTAATGGGCATTGGAGAGTGCCGGACACTGGAAACTTTTCATATGTTGAAGGGAATGGGGGAAATATTGTGGTGTCAACCTTAGGACCCGAACTCCAGTTCTGTCGGTCATGAGATTGACAGATAAGCCTGCTCGGGTATGATATGTTGGCAATTGCAAAGAACTAAGTAGCTTCATTAGGTGGTTCTAGTTAGTGCGATAAAATTCTGGTTGTTTAACCGTATTAGGTGAAAGCAGTTAATAAACAGTTTTTCTCACAATTATCAGTTTGATTATCATTTCATTTATGGTTATTTTACCGTTTTGATTAAATATGGGAAAATAACCAATCAATAACTTGTTATTTAACCATTTTTTTTCGAGAAATTTCTAACAGTGTATTCTGGTAGTTTTGAGCGTATTTTTTCTCAGTATATGAACAACCATCTTATATACTTTGTTTTAAATGCTTAGTTTTGTTTGCAACTTGCTTCCTATTATCTATACTTGACTAGATCGTAAGTATCAAGGCAAATACAGTAGATATCTAGAAGGATTTACTTATAAGTACCACCAGACAAAAGTTTTTCACCTGTAATTTTCGGAGAATTTAAGCATGAAATAAACATGCTGCTTAGAGTTTTACGCATTTGAGTGACGGAGTATTGAACATAATTATTCCAAAATCGTGATTCGAATTTTTTATGGATATTGACACAAGTACAATTACTCGCTAATATCTTCATCTTAAACAGGTGACAAAGCAATATATAAAAGAAAGATAAAACTCACGCTAAGTTGATGTCCTTGAGATTCGAAAGTTATATTCCATGGTTCAAAACATAATTTTGTATATAGGCATTTTTACTGTCATTTGCGGAAATACCTACGCAATAAACGATCTTTCAACAAGTTTTTTCGTTTCATACAATTTAATAGACAAATGTGATTTCCTTTAAGCAGAATTGCGCCATCATTCCAGGTTAAACGATTTACAATGTTTGATAACCATCGAAATCAAAACATTAAGAAATTAGTCAATTCATGTTACAGTGAAATAATTTTGTCTTTGTTAAAATGAGTAAAAACCCATTGCACGCACAAGAAAAGTTAGTTTATATATTATACTTCAATATATTTAAATGACCGTAACTCATTAAAATGATTACAATCTTTGAAAAAGATTTGATTTAATTATCTTGATGAAATCTCAAGGTTTCCTTTCATAAAAATGTTGGTATAATGTCGTTTATTAAATGTTTGTATCATAATACCCTTTCATAAAGAAGTTGGTATAATGTCGTTTATAAAATGTTGGTATCATAATACCCTTTCATAAAGAAGTTGGTATAATGTCGTTTATAAAATGTTGGTATCATATTATCCTTTCATAAAGAAGTTGGTATAATGTCGTTTTTAAAATGTTGGTATCATATTACCCTTTCATAAAGAAGTTGGTATAATGTCGTTTATTGAATGTTGATATCGTAATACGCAATATCGTTTATAAAATGTTGGTATCATAAAACCCTTTCATAAAAATGTTGGTTTCTACTAAATGCCGTTTTTATACTGTACCAGTCACAATGATGTATTAAATTGCTTAAACTTAACTTAAAAAACTTTTCCAAACTTTGCACCATTTCTAAATTTTGAGAAAAAGTTATTTTATTTTAAAACGAAGTTAAAAATTTCCTGGGGGAAAAAAACGATATGTTTCTAATTTTATAATATTTTTTCTATAAATCAGAAGACAAACATTTATCCAAATTTTTTAAAAATGTATTCAGAAGTAATTATCATTTTATTATTTTTTTGGCCTATTGAATCTAATTATTTTCTTTTCTGTTTATCTTTGGCTTGGTCGCACAAATAAAAAAAAATAGTGTTGCTTATGTGCATGTAAAATTTGTGCAGTATAGATAAAAGAAAAACACTCGATTTTTCTTTTGAATAATACCACTTTAAAAAAAAAAAAAGAATTCAGAAGTGTTCAAACTTAAAATTATAAATTGGATTTATTTACCCACCAGCTGTACAGAGATTTAAACAACCAGCAAGTTCAAAGATTTAAACTTCAGTGGTTAAAAATGTTATACACGCATTGACTATCTTTGAAGCACTATAAAACCTAAAAACGTAAAGATCGCAAAGTTATGTTGCGGAACAATAAGTCAAAAATGTGATATCCCTCTGCAATATATTTACCTAAAAAATGTGTATACTAAATCTCATATTTTCGAAAGCTGTAAGACCAGTTTCGTCAAAGTTTTGAATTCTGCCTTACAGAATTACATAGTTTGACCCTGTAAAATAAATATAGATTAAAAACTAAAAAAAATATTAATTTAATTGAAATCAATGACTTACAGTTTTTAAAAATAATTTTTACATAAATTTGTCTGTAGTTAAACGAGTATTACAAATAGTTGTAGTTCTTATTTTTTAATTCGCAGAATTATTTTCATTGCCATATCGAAAAATGAAAAAGTAAAAATAACGTTAACGGGTCCAACTTTTCCCTAGTTTTCCAGACTGAAGCTACATTCAGGGTCTAAACTGTGCGTTTTTATGCCTGATGTCAAAGCTTTATGAATAGGTAACAGTAATATTAATTAGTATGTTAAAAATGGTTCTCCAGTTATAAAAATGATTAAATTTTTACTTCATTGTGTAAAAGTGTAAAAACCTTTTCATTATTAAATAAAAAAATATTAAGGAAGTGATATCTGACAAAATTACTTGAAGTTTTATTAATGTATATGTTTTTTTAATTTTTTTATGTTTTTTTTTAAACATTTAAAGTATTTTTTATTTCGTATTTTTCGTAGTAGCTTCATGGTTGTCATATTGGATATTCACTTGGTTGTTTTCCCCGATGCTATAGTTTAGTTTCTTCCTGCAGAAATAGGATATAATTTGTAAAAAGTTCCAGAAAAAAATACGTAAGAAGCGCCGGCTCTCTCAGAGCCGGTACTTTTTACTGTAAAACCCATTTTTACTGGAACCTGTGATTGAACAAAAACAATTTGATATTACTGACAGTAATATTAATTAAGACCAAAAATATTAAGTAAGTTCCGTTTTCTTTATTACTCTTTTTTGCCGGAGAGAATGGTTTCTGCATTGTATATCTGACAAAAATACATCAAGTTTAATTAAAATGCTAGCAATTTATGTTTTTTGTAAACATTTAACGTGCTTTTATTTCGTAATTTTAGTAGCAGCTTTATGGTTGCCTTAATTGACATTACTTAGTTGCTTTTTTTAGATATAGACATCTCAGATCAGAATATACACTGTAAATAGTTCCGGATAAAATTACGATAAAAAGAACAGGTACTCTGGGAGCCGGTACTTTTCACTGTAAAATTAATTTTTACTGGAAACTTTGACGGGAAAAAAATTGATATTGCTAACAATAATTTTTACAATAATAATTACCATAAAATTCCTGAATCACTCTCATTAAATAAATATGACCTTAAAAATTACTGTGCAATATTTTACGGTAAAAATGGATTTTATAATACAACCAAAGTGTTCGTACTTTATATTGAAATTTGATCGGGAATTTCTTACAGTGTAGTTGGTTTATTTAGCATAAAGAACATAATTTGTCGATTTTAAAAATAATTGCGATTGAAATTTTGGTTTAAATAAGCTTTTCTCCTGCATAACAAAGTCATCGGTAAATAAATCAAAATATTTTAATCATCTATGAGCTTATATAGAAAGCATTGTAATAAAACAATAGTAGGGGAAAATTGTCTGTTAACCATAGAATAAAATGAATTTAAAACTGGTTTAACCCAGCTTTATATCTCAGCTTAAAATGATTTTGCTATTTCTCTAGCTGTTGTAAGTACTTTTAGACATAGATATTACACAGAGTTAAATTTACCAAACATTAAATAATTTATTCTAAAACATATGAAAAAAATAATTACAATATTTTTCAATATTGTCCACTTTATATAAAGTATGCGATCAATTAAAATCAATACAATGAGCTAGAAAGCTAGAAAAGGTTCTGTAAAATAATGTGACCAGTCTCTTTACTGCGGTTTTCCGCACCAGCCTTGAAGTTGTTATATAATATCAATTGTATTGCGTTAAAAGTAATAGATATGAATCTCGTTGAATAACACTTAATTACCTTGTTAAATAATAGATAGTAATCATACGAAATGACTATCATTTATATAATATTGAGTAACACATAATAACTTCATTGAAAAATAGGCGATTGTATAATGCAAAACAAATATTTAAATAATTGTTTCCTTTGGAGAGATAAATGTTAAACAAAAATGAATAAAATGATTAAATGGATTAGACAAATAGTGATTAAAATGCATTCATAAAAATTAGAATTTATATGATTTAATTATATTTTTATGAATAAAAGAAACTGACTGAATAAAGGAAACTAACGAAATTTATAGTTCATTTGAAAAATTTCAAATAAATGTGTTACGAGATAGTATTAGCAGAACAGAAGTCTCTTTTAAATTTGTTTTCAAAATTTTAACATTTTATCACATTTTGTCAAATTTTAATTTTTTTTTTATTTCAAAATTTAATTCTTGAAACTTCAAAAGAAATAAGCAGATGAAATTAGAACATAATATCCTAACTATTATATTATCGTGAGATATTCCTTTTAAAATTATATTCAAAAATAAATTTCAAAAAAGTCTTTAAGACTGGTTCATAGTTACAATTTATATACGTAATATTGATAAAAAGAACCTATGTTATTTAACGCTTAGCAAGAAATACGTGCTTAAGGTGTAATTACATAGAACTGTCTTTAATATGATAATTAATACCCGTATCAATTCTTGATTTAATTTGAAACGAAGAGCTAAGTCGAAAAGTATATTAAGCGACAGCTTAAAAATAGTCTGATTTTTATATTTATGAACTCTGCGCTACATCAGCTCACAGTTCTACACCAGCCAAACTCTTGACCCTAGGCCCCTTTCTCGTAGCAACTTCAACGTAGCATCTGGCTTGAGCCAGCTACTTGTAGTACTAGCACAGCATTTCCTTTCAGTCGGCTCTGATTTATAATTTTGAACAGAGCTTATAAATTTATTTTAGATGTATTGCCATAGTATTAAACAAAATGAAATGATATCTTTGGTGCAAACGATTTTCCTTCGACAGATCAGGTAGCTGGTACATTGAGGAGAGTGCGAAACATAGGTTATTACCCTTAAACCTAAAAATCAAGAAGCATCGTATGTAGTAGGCAAGACAAGTAAAATAGTACTATAAAGAAAATACGTCAAGAAAGTCGATAATAGGGAAAATACGTCAAGAAAGACGATAATAGGGAAAATACGTAAAAACTTTGTGGGCTTTAATTTAACAGTACGAAAGAGAAAAAACATTCTGAATAACTGTAGATTTAATAATCAAATTTTCACGTCACTCAATCTTAATGGTTCGAATGCATGACCTCAAATACGTTAATTAATTAGTGCAGACAATGTGTTCAATTACCAAATCCTATATAAAAACGTACTTTCTCTTGATAGACATACCTTTTTTTTTTTTTTTTTGACGGATTCGGATTCTTTTTCTCGAAACATGGGAGTTAGCCTTAATTTGGGAAATATCGTCCCTATAGTTTGGTCAGGAGTTTTAGCGGCAATGCGCAAATTGCAGCCTTTATTTCTAAACCGAGCTGGTATCTATCGATAAAAAGTTGGCTGGGCTTCAAATCGCTATTAAACTCTCAATCGGAAAGTTCGAAAATCGGACCGTCGTAAAAAAATGGACCACCCTAAATAACTTTAGATTTAATAAACGGATCTTCACGTTCTAAGACTCATTATTAATTGTTCGAAAAAGTGGTCTCAAATATGCTAATTAATTAGAGCACACGATATTTTAAGTTCGATATTGTACTTTCTCTGAATAAACATATCTTTTTTTCGATGGCTTCGGATTTCGGACCCCCAAAATATGGGGGATAGCCGCAATCTGTGAAATATGATCCCCATTGTTTGATCAGGAGAGTGATCCTAAGTTTAGAAACTTCAATGTTAATTTTAATTCTTGCGTATTTTGCCATGTCTCGGAAACTTTCTAAGAAAATTGACACTTTTGCTCAGTTATAAAATACGTCTATCCAAAGATAAATTCCATGCAAAAAATAAATTTCAGTTATTTATTGCTTCATTAATTAACAGGCCAAAAAAAGTTTGAACTGTAAAGAATACAAAATTTACGTCATTTTAAAGTATGCAATTTTGCATGGAAAAATTTTCAAAAATAAATCGAATTGAGAGAAATCGGTTGATTTCTCTCAATTCGGTTGAATAGTTCCTAAAAAATTGAATTTTAAAGAAGTCGTATATTTGCTTCAGAAATTGAATTTTAAAAATACGACTTCTTTAAAAACCAATTTCTCAGGAACTATTCAACCAATTTTCCTTAAATTTTCAGTTTGCCATGTAAAATTGCATATATTAAAATGCCGTAAAAATTGTATACCTTACTTTTCAAAATGTTTTCGAGAGTTACTTAATAAAATAATAAATAACTAGGAGGCTTCGCCCCCTACTCGCTGGCGCTCACCGACCCCCGGAACTGCTTTCGCAGTTCATTTCGGATTGCTTCGCAATCTAATGCTCGCTTTGCTCGCTCATTGGATACGTTCTTAACGTCTAGTTTTTGTATACTTTTTTGAATATTGAAGTTCCGAAAACTTTTCACTGCAGAAAATTTTAAACCTGTACATTTCAATATTAATTTGAAATTGCAAACAGTTCACATATTTTTCTTAATCACACTATTTTAAATTTCAGTTGTTGAGAAAAGTAACTGTTGTAAGTTTTGTTTTAAAGTCTTTCCCACCAGAGGGCTAAAGCCATGTGTTGTAAAACAATATGAAATAGTAGTCTGCCACTGAACGCCGGATGTAAAGCTTTGATGAAGATAATTTTATATATTTAATTTTCTGAAGGGCGCCACCTTAATAATATGGAATTTGTAAAATAAATGTATGTATTTTTGATTGTCGACGAAGCCCATCATTTTGTCTTTTCATCAGTGTACTTTTCATCAGTGTGCAGAACAACTATAAGTTTTTTATTTCATCACAAAAATATAAAATGTATAAAAAACAAAGAAAAGAGTAAGAAAATTAGTATAGTCATAGAAAAAGTTAAAATTATAATATAGTATTTGTCAGTTAAAATAAAACTTTTTGTTTAAGTCATTGCTAGCAATTCAAATTTCTCTGAGGCAATTCCAAAGTATAAATTAAGGTAGTATTGTTAAGTTGAAACACAATATTTTTAGTTTTGATGTCAACAATACAATTCAATTTTTCACAAAAACGATTGTTTCCATTGCTAAGTTCATTGTCAACAATTCAAATTTTTCTGAGGCAACTCTTAACCTCTAAATATTATTTTATTATGTACACATTTCTGTCAGTATTCAACCACAAAATAACTTAAAGTCCTCACATTTAGCATGAAGTTGTAAAATGTAATGAAAGAGGGTCATAGCAATAATGAAAGTAGAAGTAAAGTTAGTACTGTAAAATTAAAACAATATTTTTAATCAATGAGCCAAGTTCTTCAAGAAGCAGTTGTAGAAGTAGGTTGTTTATTTAAAACTTTTTATAGAATTTCTTTAAGAACGCAATTGTTAATTTGGGCTTTTGGCGATACAACACTTATAGAATTGAAGGACTTGTTACGTCAAGCGCTCAGGCATCATAATTTTGATCTAGTTGCGCTTCTATGTCATTTTGATTTATGTTGCTAAGTTAACTTTCAAAAAATTCTATGGCTGGCAACAGCATTTTTATTTTTTAAGTTGTTTATTTTTATTTCTTTTAGAATTCGTTAATTTTTTAGCGAAATGTTTTTTAACCTAACAGAATTCTTTGCCGACTGTTTTCTCTATGAATGAAGAAAATAAAGTAAATATTTAACTATTGTGAAAAGAATCTTATTTAGTTGTACAAAGTACTTTAGCCAAAGTTTGGGAGCCACGTAAGAGAATTATATATATTAGATCAGAAACACATCATTAAAAGGCAGAATGCTTTGGAGTTTTCAAAACAAAGCAAACGTTGCCACCGGCGGAAAAGAAATGCAGCCAAAATTTGGGAGCCACGTAAGAGAATTATATATAATAGAATAGATTACTGAAATTTTTTGCATGGAATTATCTTTGGATAGACGAATTTTATAATTATGTGCAAAATTTCTTCAATTCGCTTAAAAAGTTTCTGAGAGATGACAAAATACGCAAAAAGTGAAATTAACATTAAGGGGTCCAAACTTTTGATCGCTTTCCAGACAAAAATATAGGGACTTTATTTCCCAGATTGCACTAACTATATTTTGGAGGTTAGAACTCTGAATACATCACAAACAAGATATGTTTACTCAAAGAAAGTTTTAGTCTTATTTCATAACTTAAAATATCGTCTGCACTAATTAATTAGCATATTTAAGGTCACCCGCTTGAACCATTAAGAATGAGTCCTAGAGCGTGAAGATCCGATTTTTAGATGAAAAGATATTTAGAATGGTCCATTTTTTTTGTGTGCACTGTAGGTACAAAGCGTTAACAAAAATGAAACGCCCTGAATAAACTTTACTCCTTCTAATCCTAGAGGATCTCTGCGCCAAAATGGTCCCAGTAGTTTACCAACAGGAAAGTAAAAAATGGCGAAATCAAGTTTCTTATCTCAGAAATATCACTGGCTACACTGCACAAGGCTTCCTTTTTCTGCCGAAACAATGAGGCCGACTTGTTTATTACCTCGACGTTCTACAACTCTATCTGGCTTCTGTACTGTAGTCGATCCTGTCTCAACCATGCTCTAGATTTCGTGAAGCTGGAATTAATAACACTCCTTTTAACTCCACAATTTGTAGAAAAATTTGTTAATGTTAAAGCTTCCAGCTCTTGACAACCTTGTTGTTTGAGGGATTCTGAAAACTGGATCACTTTCAACACTGGATGAACATCTTTTAATGAATGCCGTGAACAAATCTGTGTCTGCAATCTTCATTTTCTTCCTCGACGAAGGCATTTCTGAAGAAATAGCTGCAGCAAATTGATATGATAGAAGTCGAACTTCTTTCGGTGAAAGTTCTAAATAAATTTCAGACGCTTGCATTTATATATACATTGAACTAATTCACTTTATGTTCTATCACTGAAAATTCGACAATTTTTAATGTATCAAATAAAAAGATACTGCAATGATCCGTATTGCGTGGTTATTCTAGAATTATTTTTTGGCTAGTGTTCGGTAATGCCTTGATTCTTTCCAGCTATAATAATTGAAGTCCCGCAGTGAACTGATCGTTAAGACACGGTTCCCAGCAGATCACCGAAGTCAAGCATCACTGGCTACGGTCAGTGTGCGGGTGGGTGACCACTTGGATCAGTCTGCGTAGGGACCGAGGGTGTGCGGTATTGGTCCTCGTTAAACTGTGCTACCGTAAAGTGCTCGACTTCGCACGCAGGTCGTCGGGCTACCGAAGCGGGGGTGCCATCCCCTCCGCAGAGTATCAAAATTGTGATGGCATGTCTTCGGATCATCCTCCAGGGATGTTTCCCAGACCGTCGCCAATAACCCGTTGTGCAGCTCTAGTGCGACGTAAATTAACAACAACAACTATAATAATTGAAGTATTATTTAGCACAACGCTTCTAACAACTTTGTTAGCCTGACATTTTTTGCTTCAACCATCGCCACTTTGTTGTTTTCTTTGTAAGGGCTGGATTTCATAAGAATCTATTGCTTTGGAACAGATCAATTACGGAAAAAAATAGCTAAAGGTGCAGTCTTTCAAAAGTGTTGTCTGCTATTAGAGGCACAATAAAAAAATAATTGGTAGATAAAAAAAAATATTCATCTGCCTAAATATTCGTTTTTGAATTGTTATAATAGCCAAGACGTTAACATTCACTCACTATCAGCTTTAACAATAGAATACATTAGCAAATAATACTTAAGTTCCATGCGAACTCTATCAGCGAAGATACAAAACATGTGACAACCAAAACGTGTGATTTCCAGTCCCGTGTTCCCCTACTTAAATTTCTGTAGTGACATACACTCTTGAGTTGTAATCTTCGAGTAAATCTATAATACTTTAAAAAAGTCTCAATAATTCCGAGAAAAGGAGAAATTTTTGTAATACCTACAATTATTTAAAACAGGATTAGAAGACTAATAAATTACTACTAGCAATGTAGAGAAGACTCCTTTTCGTGCACAATATCTGTTTTACAAATATGTGTAGGTGATTGATATTAGATTTTGCATAGCGTTTTCTAAAGGTTAACGGTAAAATTAACCTTATTTTCTATCTCTCTTATACTTATTTGAAGCATTAACGAAATGTGGTAACACGAAAAACAAGTATTCACATCTATGACGAAATTTTTTACATTATTTTCATTTGTTCGTATCTGTTTAATTCAAAATTGTTTTCCTTATCAACGATTAAAAATTTAAGAAAAATTTATCAATTTCTTAGAAAGAAAAAAATATTTTAAAAAAGTCTTTCGACGCTCATAAAAAAATTAAGCTGTTTATAATTAGTTCTATTACTTTTCAAGATTCAAATTTTATTATTTTTCTTTTTCAGGTCAATTTCTTAGAAGAACACAGATGACTGGCGACTTTAAAAAAAGATTTCGAAGATAAAATTGTTGATGTTGTTTTCTATTCATTCATTTTCGCATTTAATTTATTGTTTATTCATTCAATACTATTAACTCATTCATTTTAATAGTACATAGTATAATACATAGTATAATACGTAGTAGTCATTATAGTACAGTGTATAGCATATAGTTTTTGACACATTCGAAGTTTAGTAAAAAATTATTCTATTTGTATTATTAAAATGTGTATAGAAATAGGCATAAGTGACGCAACTTAATGTCCTAGAGCAGTGATTCTCAACCAATGTGCCGCGGCACTTTTGTGTGCCGCCAAATTCTTAAATTGTGCCGCCTAATATTAGAAATGATACAAAAAAAAAAAAAATTTAATACTTTTTTTTATTACGAGTAAAGTCTAAATTAAAGAAAAGTGTGTGTGTGTATATATATATATATATATATACTTTTTATAATTTTTTCCAGGCTTTAAGCGCGTGAACATTTTGTCGGCGATTGTCTTGTCTCTGGCAATTAAAAAAATAATGAAATCAGTAGAAAATTTATTGACTATTAAAATTATTAATTAACAAAAGAAAGAAAGCTAAATATTAACTTTCAAACGGAAATAAAAGCTAATCATTAAAGCAAGCTACGCAATAATTAGTTATAAAAGCAAATTAACAAAGGATAACTAACAAAAAAATAAGCTAACAATTTGATAATTAGCAAAAAAAAAACTAGATGACAAGAAATCACAAAAAAATAACAGTTAATAACTATAGAAAACAAGTTAACAATTAATAACTAGCAAAAAAAATAAATAACTGTTACTAACTAATAAAAAATTAGTCGGAAGAAATAATTAATCTCTAAATAAATAAGCTTTTGTAGTACATATTATTTTATTTCACATTCAAAATTATTATCACAAACTATTTAACACAGTGTATTATAGGTTAGTAAACAACTCTTAAACTAATTTTCTTCATTGTGTGCCGTCAAATTTCGAAATCGTTAAAAGTGTGCCGGCACAAAAAAAAGGTTGAGAACCACTGTCCTAGAGACATACTTCATTCCTTTTCCCCTCTAATTGCTATAAATTTTCTAACTGTTCGTAAGTTTTAATATGTGCAATTGTATTCTAAAATATTAAACTAAAGTAAATAAATGATAATGAAATGGTAATAACCGAAAAAACTGAATGATAATAAAAACAATAAATTATAAACAGAAAGATAATAAAATTATTGTATGTTTAAGCAAATAAAATGACTAATGGTAAACTAAACTAAATATTGTAAACTGAAATAAAATATATGATATCATATATAAATATCATAAGACATAATGTCATATGACATACTATAATATACATAAATATCATATATCATATATTAATATTATAAAGGAAAAGAGAAAAGAGACATTAACGGAAAAATTAAGAAAAATAATTATAAGTTTCATTTATTGTAAAAAAATAAGTTAAAAAAATCATAAAATAGGTTAAAAATGTATTGGAAACATGGAAAAAAATATAAAAATTTATGAAAAAAGAAGACGAAGAATTATTAAACTAAAATATTTTTAAAAAATATTTAAAATTTTCAAAATATTTAAAAGAAATTAAAATACCGGAATCCAAAATATAAAAAAGGTATAATCTTGTCATCAGCGCAAACGATTATATCCGTAAAAAAGAGTGTTTTCTAATATTGCATTAATATAGTCAAAGCAAAATATATTAATACAACAATTGGGAAAGTTAAACGAAAGTAAAACATATTAAGTGAAATATGCAAAATAAAACATATAAAGCAAAAAATAGAAAATAAAATTCAAGGAAAATACTGAATAAAATATAAAGTGTAATATATAAAGCGTACTTACGCTTACCGACATCTTAAAAAAATGGTTTAAAATATTTTCTTATCAAGTTTACCAAATTAAAAAAATATGAAAATCGAAGCGTAAATAGAGTATACAGAGCTCATATTATGGAGCGTTCTTACTGAAGAACAGAAGCGCGTTTGGTTTATTAGTTACCTCAGTTAAGTCTGAAATTATCCTCCATTTAATCTTCAATTTTTATATTTTGTAATCTGGCAAACTTGTTACGAAAATTTTTTAAATCGTTTTCGAAAGATGCCGGTAAAATTATGTACATTTGAATTCGCTATTCACTTTATATATTTCATTTTGTATTTTATTCTGTATTTTACTTGTATTTCATTTTCTATTTTTTGCTGGATATGTTTTATCTGGTATTTTTTACTTTGTATGTTCTATCTTAGTTTCAGTTTTTTTGGGTGCTCCTCACACTATTGTGTAAATAAATGTTGCTATATTGATGCAATATTAGAAAGCACTCTTTATTACGGATATAATCGTGCGAGCTGATGACGAGATTATATCTTTCCCTAATTTCGTTTTCCTACTTTTTTAACACACACACACACACACACATATATATATATATATATATATATATATATATATATATATATATATATATATATATATATATATATATATATATATATATATATATATATATATATATATATATATATATATATATATATATATATATATATATATATATATATGGGTCATTCTCACGAAAACTGTCATTTTCAGTTCATAAAATCCCAAAAAAGTAAAGTGAATAAAAAGCTCTGAAACTTTTTATATGAATAGAAATATGTAATGGCATTATAAAGAAAGTATATATCCTATAAATTATACTTAATATTTAAATTAATTAATTTTTTAAATAATTAATTTATAATTAATTAATTTATAATAATTAATTGATTAATTTTATAAATAAATTAATTAATTTAATAAATTAATTTATTAATTTTTTAACATATTTTTCAAATTAATTAATAAGGAAATTAATTATTTTCACTATTTAAAAAGTGAGGGAATGATAACACATGTTTTTATCTAAGTTACATCGACCTAAAGTTTGAAAATGATAACATACTAAGTATATCTAATATTTATTATAATTTAGTCTTATATATTTAATAGTTTTTACAGGTTTGGGAAATAAAATTGGCTGGCACGATTGAACAAAAATTTTTTTTTATAATATACTCATCTTGAATCATTCCCTCACTTCAGCGTCATTCCCTCACTTTATACACTAGTGAGGGAATGACGTATTCAATAAAATTTAAAAATAGCAGTTAGGCCTAATTAATTTCTGAAGTCAATCACATACAATTATATTCATACAAGAAAACAACATATAATTATTCACTTTCTCGATGAAGTTGTATTTTATTTTACTCTAAAAAATGACATGAGGGAATGACAAATGTAAAAAATTTTACCTGGTTTGATTCATTCAAATTTATTCCACAGCAAAGCTTCTTTAAGTTGAAGATGGAAACATACTGCAATTTTGTTCTATGATGCCAGTTGTTAACTTCTGAAGTTTTTATTAAAATATTTTTATTCTAAGAAGATTGCAGGTGATAAGAACATTGTTGTGAGGGAATGACGCGAAACACTGGGCACAAAGTTTAAAATAGTGCTGTGTTAATATTTTTATCGGAAATTAAATTTAAAATTGATTTTCTGAATTCTATATTTCAGTATTCTGAAATAAAAAACACGAATTTGTAAAAAAAAAAAATTTTATTTCAGAAACAATTTTTTTCTTTTTTTAAATCAGCAGTGGGGACAAGTGAGGGAATGACATATTGGTATATTTTAATTACCTAAAATAAATAAAAAATGAAAATTGATAATTTTATTTTTATAATTTTGTTAGCTTGCATTCTGAAGAACACTTTCCCTGAATTTTCTTTCTTCGTAAGCTGTAAAACAAACATAAAATATACTGGGGACATGAAAATGGCTGTTTTTGTGAGAATGACCCATATATATATATATATATATATGTCCTGAACTTGTCGGACGATTTTTGGAACGCTCTGTAATTTTGAGATGATATCTAGCGGGGAAATTTAAATAGAAAAAATGAAAAATGCTTCTCCAGCTCTAAAAAGGGGCAAAAGACAAAATTTAGAACTTTTCGATTTTTTTTTTTAATAGCTAATGCTCTAGCTGTGAATCGAAGTCGCCAAATGCGATAAAATTGCAAATTTGGCAAATAAAATAGTGTTCTGTTAAAAGCATTGGCGAATGATTTTTCCACTGGAAAGAAAAATATATATTTAACATGATCCTCAAATTTACGTCAAAATTAATTTTTCTTAACTAATTAGTATTTTTTATTTGATTACAGTATTTCTGGCTAATAATTCGAAATCTGGCTAATAATTTATGAAGAATTCTGGCTTATAATTTATGAAGAATTATTCCAAAGATCTTAGAAAGGGGCAAAGGGCACGAATTTAGAACTTTAACCTTGGTGAATAGAAACAATACGTGACTTTATAATTTTGTGTAAACCTGCACGAAGTTCACTGGGTCTGAGAAGAGTAACTGCGAATCGACCTTCACCCTACTTCACAGTGCCGCAGGAAGTAAACACAAGGCTGTTGTTCTTCAGCTTAGTCAACATAACAAATGTATGCAAACAAAAAAAAAACCGCAGAAGGACAACACCTGATGAGCACATAGAAGATGTACAACACACCTTCATCTGATTCCATTATAACAACTTTTAAGATCTGTATTTTTTAGTTACGAAATCACAAGGTTGAAGTAATTATTCTGCAGTTCCTACTTTAAACTTGACAGTTAGTGGAATATTTTTTCATTTGAGTGAACCAAAATATTATTCTAATATACAATAAGCAGAATCATTATTTCATTTAAATAATGTACGGTTATAATAGTACGGTTTCGAATGAAATTCTTAACTAGAAAAATTAATTGGAAAATTTCGTTTTAAGGAAATATCAATACAGTCAAATTTTCATTTTAGTGGTATATTATCTGCATAATTTAGTGTGTATTAATAGTATCACTAAAAGTATATGATTACGAGCAGGAGAGGAGATTTTAATATTGAGTAGTGAAACCTTGCATACATATTCAAAACAATACGTTAAAATTTGCTCAACATCTTAGATAAACATCATTAACTAAGAGAAGAACGGAATAAGATAATGCTTAACACAACTAACTTTGTTTTCAAAGAATAAGCAGAACTACTCAAAATTAAAGAAAGAAATTCTAAAAGGATGAGTTCTAAGTCAATAAATGTTTGTGTGCCTAACTTAAAAGAAACTTTAATTTCAAAAATTAGATTAATAATTATGTTATTTTCGTAAAATTAAGATTAATGAGTCTCGCATCCTGTTTTCAATCATTTGCCAATGCTAACGACTTATCCACAACGACTTATTTCTAAGTTTTAAAACAAATGACGAAAAGTTTATAAAATCAGCATAATGCAAAAATGTTTAGATTCTACGCTTCAATAATTTTAAAATTAAGCTATAAAAAGCTACCATAATCAGTTAAGTTTCTTCTCATAACTTTAATGCTGTTTTACACTGTGAGGAGGCAGGGACAGCTTGGTTGGCAGGGCGCTGGACTTTGTTTTGTGAGAACGGGAGCTCGAATCCAGCCAGCTGAAGACTTACGGTGTAGTAATTGGTGACTGGTGTTAGCTAAATCTGTCGTGTCACAAAGTCCCCCATGTTCCCATAATCTGAATCCATCTCCATGATCCTTATTACGATCTGTGGATGAATGAATGACTGTATGAATGCAGAAATGTTTAGAATTTATACTTCAAGTAAGCCTCAATAATTATAAAATTAAACTATAAGGAACTACCATAATCTTTTAAGTCTGTCTCTTAACTATATTGCAATTTTACATTGTGTCAAAGCCCGCGATAGCCTGGTTGACAGGATACTGAACTCACGTTCGTGAAAACTGGAGTTTGAATCCAGTCGGCCGAAGACTCTCCGTGTTGGTAACTGGTGCGCGCTAAATCTGTCGGGTGACAAAGTCCTCCATGATCCCAATTACAATCTGTGGATGATTGAATGGATGTATGAATGGATCCGCTCTATAAACGGTTGTGGCATAAGTTGTATTTTCAGCCAGAGATGGCACCACTGGAAAACAAGAACAATCGCGCGCCCCAATGCCTTAATGGTGCACAACAACACTGGCTATTCTTCTCGGGGAATTAATCACTTTGAAATTACCATGCCGGTTTTAATAACACAATTTTATTGAGACAAACAACATGGAGAACTAAACTACTTAATACAGAAAACAAAAATTAATATTTACTTATCACGTGACTTTGTGCTGCCATCTATATTTCATTTTGAAAACTACTTTACACAGAAACACTGTGACAAAGCTTGATATGCATACCATTTTTCAAATAACAGCATCACTTGCCAACTGAATATATTTTGATATATTTTAATAAATTTACGTATTTTTAAAATACCCTATTTGATTCAACTATCTATTAAGTATATCAATAGTCAATAAGAAAATCCTTTAAACATATTTTTATTCAAAATAAAATTTTTTAACCATACTTAATATAAACACCATGTCCTAAGGTAAACCATAAATACTATTCATATTGAAACAATTATATATTATGTTTAAAAAGAAACAATAATATTCGTTATGGTTCAAATACGTAGAACAAAACTAATTACCTTTGATTCCATGAATCCAAAAGAAAGCTGTAATTATATTCTAAGGTTAAATATTCTTGAAAAAAATTTAAGTAATGTGCCTGAGTGTTCTTGAGCATCTCTTTCAAAGCCATTACTGTCATAATGCTTGTCTGCAAGGAACAAAGAGTTATGTGTTATGCAAGGGAATCACATCTAACCACTTTACATGTAAATATAATTAGTTCTTTCACTTACATTGCAGAGGATTTTTTTCCTTAAAATTTTTTTAATATAACACTTGAAAAGGGATTTAATATCAAAAGAATAAATGTGTCAACTATTTCAGTTAGTTATTTTAAAGAATAAAAATAAAATGAATGTTTAAAATATCTTTTTTAAAACTTTTGTACATTTCTTATTTTTTCTGTATCTTTTCCATAACAAAACGCAATGAAGTCTACATTAATTCTGCACAAAACAGTTTAACTGAATTAATGTAGGACTTTAATATTATGCTGATTTAAAACTCTTTATATCCCAAGTGAATACTTCGTTACTGAAATCATTTGTAATACTTTGCACAAGTCAAAGCTTTATTTGCAAAATAATCTTCATTTTAATATCAGATTTCATACTTTTAAGTGTTTTTTATTTTTTTTAATATTTTTTCAATTAAACTTTTGAAAAAATTAGCTAATTTTGCAATGTTCTTGCACTCAAAAATTTTCAGATGCAACTCCGAATTTACTACAACAGGTATAATTTCAAACAAAATAAAAACAAACAATCATTTCTGGAAAATAATTTCGAGATTGATTCTTTTTATCGTCTAAAATATAAAAACATTAACTTTATACTCATTAATAAATATTAATTATAATTTCAAATTACTTGAAGCACAAGATTCCAATTATCATTTTGTTTTAGATTTATATTAGTTAGAAAGTTACAAATAGCATTCGAAACATACGTTTTTGTATAACGTGTTTTATGTAAAAGACAACATCTGCTATCGACAACTTTTTTTTGTTAAATATTTAAAGTTTCAGTCTTAAAAAAAAATTTATATTGTTTTTTTTCATCAGAATATCAAATAATTGAAATAACATTACCTTATTTCCTTATATTAACAAAATAAATGCATAAATATAAACTATTTATAAGTAATAATTAATTTATAAAATAAAATAGGAGAAATAAAGTAAAAATTTATAACAAAAATTCTAGGAAATTTCAATTTTTCATAACAACATAGCTGAGTAGAAGTAATATAGCTGAGTCTTGTTCTCCAGAAATACGTAACTCATCTCCTGACACTGGTCAAACATTTGCATCATAGCTTCAAAAGCACAATTGTTCAGCAGACGGTCGCATTCCACTAATGTAATGACGCAATCAAAATGATCTAAAACCTCTTCAATCAGCCACGACAAGAAGACGCTCAAAATTCTAGTCAATTTAAAAATCTTCATCAACAGATCAAGATCATATCCGAACAACTAACTGAAATGAAGAGTCCTTGAAGTAGTCTCACTTACAGCGAAGTTCTAAAGAAACCACACTCACCTGCCCCCATCACCATCTCCACAGACGATGGCAATAATCCAGACGACATCATGAAAATCATCAATGACTCAAACGCAAAGCCAGTGGTGAAAAAAGTGTACAAATCAAAAAAACTAGTAGAGATAAAATTCCACAGCCAAGAAGAAAATGATAAACTGGCAAACAGCATACAAACAAACTCCAGTTCCGGGACAAACAACAATGACTCACTCCACTTATAATCCTAAACGTACTAGCACAATTTGAAGGAAAAGACATCGCCACCGTTCTCCAAAGAAATAGGGATTCACCAAACAACACTGATGTTATTCAATACGTGAAATCCATCCCTCACAAGAGAGCAACTGACAAACATCACGTAATAGCCAATGTATCTCACAAACTTGCAACTCATCTAGTTAAAACAGGAACCATCTTCATAGAGCTTAATAGATGTATCATCAAGAAAAGGATTCTTCTAAAAAGACGTTCCTGGTGTCAGGGACTCGATCACCAAACCAGCCAATCCTTAGCAGATTTAGCTACTTGTGCTAATTGTGGCAGTGAACATCATACTAATGATTGTAAATATGACCATCATCATTGCATCAATTTTTGACATTGCAACACATACTTTGGCACAAATTACAATCCTCATCATTCAGCTTACGCAGCAGATTGTCCCAGCTATCGACATGCTCTCTCACTCCTCAGATCAAACTCCATTGACACTTAAACTTATCCTCCTTTCGGAACATTGCCAAAATTACCGACTCTCTGATACTTTAAATTCAAACTTTTGTGTTCTCCCATGACTTTAAAAGAAAAAAAAAACTCATTTTTCTACCTACTCTAAATTATCACAGAGCTCATTTTATGCGTAACAAAATTTATCATCTACATCTTCTTAGAAAACTCCCCATGCTATTGTCTATTGCAATAACTGTCATTTCACTTTATAATGTTTTCCACCTGTATTGTTCAAATTACTTATTTCATATTGAACTTTATATTTTATAAACCATTTTTTTGTATGTATATATCAAAAATTTCAATAAAAACCTGCTTTCCGGACTCGTCCCTAGGCTGGGGTGGAGCCGGACCAGTAGCCAAGCTTTGGGCTACATGTTAAAGGGTCCATGACGACCTAGGAACATGTCCAAATCTTGGAGGAAGAAGAAAAAAGTCCCCTTGCCGCCAGACTAACCGTGGGAGGTTTCCTCTCCATGTAACGTAAATGAGAGTTAGTTCAATCAAAAAATCCTCCAAGAAGGGAAAATATCTCCCAATACCTGCTCCTGAAGTTCCTTTGTCTCCTGGATTGGGTTCAAAATTACATGGCTTTGGCGTTGAACAATGACAACCGTAAACTCATAATTGAGTCGGCTGTTCAACGACGGTTATAAAATAAAATATAAAATAAATTTGAGGTTTACGACTACTAATGTTCAACTCCGTAGCCTAGTAATTTTAAACCCAATCCAAAAGACTAGGGAACTCCTGGACCAAGTATTGAGAGAAATTTTATCGTCATGGAGGATTTTTTGATGACACTAACCCACATTTGCGTTACATGGAAGGAAAACCACGAAAAAAGCCCACGGTTAGCTTGACTGCAAGGGGACTCTAACCCATGATCAGTCTACCACTGAGGATATTTTAGATCAGCACTGTGGTTGGTGCAGAATTCGTATCTACCATTCCTCCCTGGAATTCGAACCCAGTCTACCTCATTGGAAGGTGAACGCTCTGTCACTTGAGCCATCACGGCTCTAAATACTCAAATTTCCGAATCGAAGTACATGATATGATAGTCATCTATCATACACAGGACCTATGCTAAGCATTCGCCAAACCTGGCCAAATGCGATAAAATTGTAAATTTGGGGAATAAAATCGTGTTTGGGTGAAAATAGTGGCGAATGATTTTTTCCACTTTCAAGAAAAATATATATATTTAACTTGATCCTCAAAATTGTTTCAAAATGAATTTTTCTAAACAAATCAATATTTTTAATTCGATTGCAGGAATTTTCCGCATAACCAATTAGAATTGGGTCAGAATAATGTAAGCCTGAAACAAATTACCTTGAAATTGTTTCCGATGGGAAAAAAACTGATCATAACAAATTGTTAAGATTTGCATTTTGCGAAGTTTTTCTAAAATTGGTGAATACTTTTGATATTTGGCTAATTTACTGGCTAATAATTTGAAGTCCTTAACACGAACCACCCTGGTACTTAAATTAAATAGGACCACACGAGCTTCGAAGCATACTCGGAGACACATAGGAGAACGTCGCATGACCCCCATCCCGAACATTCAAAGTTTTCTTTTCTTTTTTAAAAGGCTCATGGGTCAGCTGTATAAATTTAAATTATTTATTTGTTCCGCTACGAGTCTTTAAATAAAGACATTTTTCAGCATTAAAAATAACTTATGAATTGCTTCTTGTTGTTCGAATTCCTCAAATGTTCTAAAAATATAACTCAAAATTTTCTTACGCAAAATATTCTATTTACATGTAAAGATAAACCAGAAATTATGGTTTTCAAAATTATGGTTTTCAAAATTATAGTCCTAATTCCACACATTTAGCGAAGAATATAAAACTGATAGGTAAATTTAACCTAATAAATGGTTTTTATGCCATACTCTAAAGCAGTGATTCTCAACCTTTCTTTTGTGGCGGCACAATTTTAACGATTTCGAAATTTGCCGGCACACAATAATAAAAAATTAGTTTAAAAGTTGTTTACTTACCTATAATACACTGTGTTAAATAGTTAGTGATAATAATTTTGAATGTGAAATAAAATAATATGTACAACAAAAGCACGTTTATTAAGAGATAATTATTTCTTTCGACTAATTTTGTATTAGTTGGTAACAGTTATTTATTTTTTTGCTAGTTATTAATTGTTAACTTGTTTTCTATAGTTATTAACTGTTAGTTTTTCTACATTGCTATTTTTGTGTGATTTCTTGTTAACTAGTTTTTTTGCTAATTAATTGTTAGCATGTTTTTTTGTTAGTTATCCTTTGCTAATTCACTTTTATAACTATTAATTGCATAGCTTACTTTAATGATTAGCTTTTATTTCCGTTTGAAAATCATATTTAGTTTTCTTTCTTTTGTTAATTAATAATTTTAATGGTCATTAAATTTTCTACTTATTTCAACATTTTTTGAAATTGCCATGGACAATTTAAATTTAAATGCTTCCTTCTTATTTTAACTTATTTTGAGATTGTCAGAGACAAGACAATCGATGACAAAGATTTTCACGCTGTTAAAGCCCGGAAAAATTGTAAAAGTATATATATATATATATATATATATATATATATATATATATATATATATATATATATATATATATATATATATATATATATATATATATATATATATATATATATATATATATATATATATATATATATATATATATATATATATATATATATATATATGATATTATACATAATATACACTTTTCTTTAATTTAAACTTTACTCGTAATAAAAAAAGCATTTTAATTTTTATTGTATCATTTCTAATATTTGGCGACACATTTTAAAAATTTGGCGGCACACAAAAGTGCCGCGGCACAGTGGTTGAGAATCACTGCTCTAAAGTATCAAGATCATCAAATTTTATTTCATATTATAAAACCATATTTTATTGTAAATTTTACCAAAATCATAACTAAAACGCTTCGGTAAAGATTACCTAGCGTTTTGGTATTCTCATACAGTCAAAAACACGGTAAATTCTACCATGTTCTGGTATTTTTGACCATACTATTTTTTTTTTCTGTGCATATTCTTTCACTGAAAAAATACACAGTGCGCAAAGAAATAAGCGGCCCACACTTTTGATCAAATGATCGGATCTTCACGTTCTGGGACTTAATTTTAATGGCTCGTGGGGATGACCTCAAATATGCTAATCAATAAGCGCAATCAAAAATAAATATTTATTATTTTTTATTATTT
This sequence comes from Parasteatoda tepidariorum, assembly GCF_982258835.1. NCBI lineage: Eukaryota > Metazoa > Arthropoda > Arachnida > Araneae > Theridiidae > Parasteatoda > Parasteatoda tepidariorum. Next base: position 37,580,255 of record NC_141755.1, read on the forward strand.
TATTTAGTATTATTCGAAAAAATTTTGAATTGTAAAGTATAAATTTTTTTGCATCATTTTAAAGTGCATAATTTTACGTGGCAAAATACAAAATTCGATCGAAATCGTTAATAGTTCTCGAGCAAACGAATTTTAAATCCTCGAATGTTTTAAAATTCGATTTCTCATGAACTATTCGAAGTATTTCTCTAAAATTTTGAATTTTGCCACATAAAATTACAGTCTTTAATATGATGCAGAAAATTTTGTACCTAACAATTCAACTTTTTCTCGATTATATTAATATAAAATAATAAATATAATGATTATTTAGAAGAAAATTTTTTTTCTTCATGGAATTATCTTCGGACTAACGAATTTTATAATTGTGTCCAAAGAATTTTCAATTCGCTTAAAAAGTTCTCGAGATATAGCGAAATACTTAGAAAATCAAATTAACATTAAGAGATCCAAACTTGGGGACCATATTTCCCAGATTGCGTCTACCTACTATATTTTGGGGTCAGAAATTCGTCATGTCAAAGATCATGTTTATACAGAAATAATACGTTATTGTGTCTGATTTCGTAACTTAAAATATCGTCTGCACTAATTAGTTAACATTTCTGAAGTCACCCTCGTAAATCATGAAAATTGATACCTAGAATGTGAAGATCTGATCATTAGATCAAAAGTTATTCAGGGCGGTCCTTTTTTTGCTCACTGTACAAAGTATCATTGAATTAAGATGATTCATCTGTTAACTTGTTATATCACGATCATCAGTAAATTTAAATCAAGTGTAATATTAATAGTAACATTTAACAACACTTACTTTAATACACGTGTGTATAAACACGTGCATTAAGACATTTACGACAATTCTTAGAATTAAGGAGGATAATTTTGTTTTATTTTAATAACCTTTATTTTTAATTGCATGTATTGTGTGATTTATGTTTATGATTGATACAGAAAACTAAAATTCCCCTGGAAGTTGAGGAAAAAGCGTAAACGAGACTTATCAATAAGATTCAAGGCCAAACAATCACTACTTTCCTTTCCTTCAGTTGATGGCATTGTTTTCAATGAACTGACAACGGCTGATCTGGTTAGATAGATCTTTAATTTAATCTGACGTGATATAATGAATACTTCCATTAATTTAGAGTAATTGAGTGAATGAATACTTTCGTTTTCCTCTTCGCCCTGGCTAATAAACAAAACTTCCTTTTGAAGTAATTAAGATCAAAAGAAAACAGATGCTCAATTGCTTCTCCAATAAAGAATTCTCTGCGACAATTTAATTGTTCTAAAGATTTCGTGGGTGATACGATTCCTAGCAACGACATAATTTTGAAAAATAAGGGCCCACACTAAGCCACCTCGCCAATTGTGATAAAATCTTAAATTTGGCAAATAAAATTGTGTTTTGGTGAAAGTATTAGCGAATAATTTTTCCACCGGAAAGAAAAATAAATATTAAATCTATCCTTAAAATTACGTCAAAATGGATTTTTTCTAAACAAATGAGTATTTTCTATTCGATAACAGTAATTTTCGGTAGATGCGCCGCATAACCGATTAGAATTGGTTCCAAATAATATAAGTCAGAAACAAATTACCGTAAAATAGCTTTCTATGGGAAATAATTAATCACAAAAAAATTTTAAGATTTGCATTTATCGAAGACTTTAGAAAATTAGCGAATACTTTTGATATTAGGCTAATTTACTGGATAATGATATGAAATCCTTAGTACGGCTTCTGCTTATGTAAACAGTTTCATAAGTTTTCTTTGCTTAGGATTATTGTAAATACTTTAGTTCTGCGAGATTAATAATGAAATTTAATTTTTAAATTTATTTTTTACCTTTAAACGTCATCAAATTACAACGTACGAATTTCATGAAAATAGAATAAATTTATATTGAAAACGAGTAAAATACCATTGAAGTCAACGATATTCAAAATATATTGTTAGTAGTTACTGCATTTAATTAGTTGAAGCAATTTTAAAATAAATAGTAATTCAATTTTCTTTCTGCTTTCAAAACACAACTGTACTATTTCGATGGTTAAATAATTACAGTCAAATATTTCAATCAAGAAAAAAATATATCCTTTGTGATGTTAATAGTAACTAAGATATGAAGCATATGAAATCAAAAATGTTCACAAAAAAACCAATGACGTATTTAACTTATTCTTATTATTATTTGAATGTCATTTTTAGATATTAAACCTTGCTTTTGATTTTCTGATTTACTTCTTCTTGCTTTACTGAAAAGAAAACTAAAGGTCTTTGTATCTAAGAAATAGAGGTTTTAGATCAAAAAGTATGACGTAAATCGCATGAAAAAATAAAGCTTCATGGTAGATGCATTTGATGTGAACATAGAAGATTGACAACTGGAAAATAAAAGTTACGAGCATAATTCTACCCTGAAAACTTTCCTTGTTGTCCTTTGAACTTATGCAAACTTTACGCATGTCAAAGAAGCATTATTTCGTTCACCGTGAATTTGCATTTGTTTTTCTTTCTTTTTGTGTATTTTAAAAATGCAATCTTGATGAATGTCAAGTTCATGAATGTTAAGAAGAAAAGCTTCTTATTAAAGATCCGCGTTGCTGTCATTCACATGGGCAAAAGTATTCTATCTTTGCAAAATAATATATTGGCATGCATAATTGCATGATGTATTCTTAAATCGCATTTATTTATAGATAGTTACCTGTATCCTTGCGAGAATAGGAATTAAACTTTTTAAGCAACTAAATAAAACTCTATATTCTTATTTCCTGCAAAAACATTTTAAAATTGCCTAAAAAATTTTGTTCTGAAAGAACTGTACTGCTGGAAAAAAATATGCAACTTTGAAAGTGCCTTTAAATCAAAGTTAGCTTCAAATCTGTTTCACTTAAAAAAATTGCATCGGACTTATAGTAAAAGAACTTTTTTGTCGTCAACACTGCGCACGGGCAGCTTTTACTTCCAAGACAAAATAGTACCCATCGATCTGAAGCTAGGTAGGCTTCAAGCCGTCACTGGGAATTGAACCCCAGTTATTTGAAATGGCAGTTCAATGTATCACTAAAGTTTATCAAAAGCAATAATGATTTCATTTTAAAATGTTTTGTTTTCATCCAAAAAATTTTAAACAAAATTTTAAATTTTCAAAAAAATGGCAAAATTTTCGGGAACACTCGTGTTTCAGAAGCTAAGAACAATACAAGATTCAAAACGAAAAATTTTACATTTGTCATTGTTAAATGGGAGTAGGAGTAGCAAAATAGATGCATAATGCACCACTGCTCTTATAAACTAAATCGATGCAGGAAAAACAAATTAAAACACTAAAAGGTACTGAGAACAATTTTACGCTAAAGAACAAAAGCAAAACAAATTACGGTTAATAAGCCGACGCTTTTTTTTATTACCTTTCAAATGGGATGATGAAGCTGGTTTTAAACAAGGAACTAGAAGTGCTTCTGAAATTTTTATGTCAGCAATAAAATTAAGTACAAGCGCACTTGAAATAAAACCAGAACAACAGTCCAAAGCTTTTTCCATTTAAACAGATTATTTTGCCAAATTTAAAATAAATAAATAAATAATGTAAAATTTTAACAAAACAGAATTTTTCTTGAAATAGTTAAGTTCATGCAAAGTCAAGAAAAACAAACTTCTATTCAACATATTAGTATCTTTATTTTAAAGCACATTATTTAATTCCTTACTTTGCTTAAACTACGATAGCGAAATATTAATGTGAAAATAATTGTTTTGAAATAAATGTGCTTTTATTATCAACTAATTTTTTTCAATTGTAAAACTTTAAAAAAGAATTTAAAAAATGTTTTAAATCGTACAATATTAAGAGCCAAATTTTCAATATTACATTTTGAAAGTTTTTAAACGATAAACTTTTCAGTTGCAAATTATCAATCCACATTATGAATCAGAAAATAATCAGATTAGAATCTGATTTAATTAACTTTATTTTAACAGACAGTAATTTTATAATCAAATCATTTATGATTTTCTTTTTAACTCCTTAAGGGTAGGTGGTAGGGCATCCATCAATAATGGTAAAACTGACCTTTTTCGATGTACCTTTTCTAAGAAACTACTTATGATATCTCTTTGAAATTTTTTGGGGATATTTGAGATTATATCAGTTGTATGCTGTGATAATGATTAACAGGAACAGGTTAACAGGAACTCTTTTTGAGTTATGAAAGAATTTTGATGAAACATCTTAAAAAACTAAAAGTTCTCAATTCATAATTTTGTAAAAAATTTTCCGCTAAAGATATGTATTAACAGCTATCACATCATAAACATGTATGTTTGAACATGTTTATACAGTGTAACAATTATCACAGTGTAAACCGTAAACATGTTCTTTATATATTTCAGCACATTTTACACCAGATATCTGTAAAAAGGGGGGGAAAAGAAAAATAAAAGAAAAAAACGCGAATCTTTGACGTTTTATGGGTAGAGGGGAAGTTCAATTCCTGATCCTTAAGTTTTGTTTTATGCAACTTGGGTGGATAAAATCATTTTCTTACTGAAATATTTATTTATTTATAGCAATGAATTGATACAATGACTTTCTACACTGAACATACAACGATTCTAAAATCAAAGAGCATTAGTAATTTGAATTCAATAGATATAAGTGTAACTTTTAGTAAATTAAACTAGTAAATGAGCTTTAAGATCAGAAATCGCAAATAAAGTTTTGATGCTTCGCTACAATGCTATAGGCTTTATATGCTTATTTTTTATAGTTGAGATTCTGTATTCAAACATTCTGGGATTTTAACATGTCCTAGCCAGTATCTAATAACATTTTGTGCATACCGAATTTGCGGGACGAAAAAGGTTCAAGTTTTAATGTAGAAATGAAGACTTAGAATATTTTAAACTCAATGTAAAACTTGTTCTAATTAATTCAAATAATAGTTTTTTTTTTAAAAAAAAAAGTGTTATCAGATGTTGAACGTAACCGAAATAAATCTCAAATAAGAAATTGCATAGAAAAATCAGTGGAGTAAGAATCATAACTTTTCTCATTCAAACATTGTTGTTAACAGGAAAATAACCAGCACTGTCTTTTATTCATCTTGAAATAATACATCGATAGTATACTACTAAGTATCACGTGATTGCTGATTAATGAAAGCAGTAGTTTAAACTAATGTTAAAGGTTCAGGTTCGGTGCTATCTAGATCACCCTTTCTTTAAGATGCCTTTAAAAATATTGATTTTGAAAGAAGGTTTTATTTACCTATGAAAAGTTTCTCAACCTTTTTTGTTAGAAAAAAATATGTTTTTTAAGAAAGCATAATCTCTATCTATTATCTATTTACAGGAATTCAAAAACTGCAAAAGATAAATTAAAAGCGAAATAATCGTATGAAGATTTAGAAATATTAACAAAAATTCAAAATTTGACGAACTCCTGCGCGGTATACATAAAATTAAAATAAACTTAATAGCCTAATCCACTTACCCGGTGCCTTAAATGACATTATGAAGAGATTTTTTCACATTTTATTAGTTAAAAACATATGCTGTCTATACAAAATAATATACATAAATTATGTATGTACAGGGAGCAAAAAAAAAGCGAAACACCTTTTTCAACGCTTTACCTAATGATAGGATTCTCAATCTCAAAGGATCAATGAGGTTGTAATCTGGAAAATATGGTCCCAATAGTTTGGTCAGGCGGAGATCTTTCTAATCGAATGGAAACAATTCTGCACACAATTATAAAATCCGCTGAACCAAAGTAACCCCACACAAAATATAAATTTCAATAATTATTTATAATGTTTTATTATTTTATTTTATGGGAGTCGAAAATTTTCTTAATAGCAAATGTATACAGACTTTTATATCATTTAAATGAATGTAATTTTATGCGGCACAATACAAAATTTGAACGAAGTATGTCGAAAAATTCCTGATAATTAGAATTTTAAAGAAGTCAAATATTAAAATCATAATATTAAAATCTTTAAGATAATGTAAAAATTTTAACAGCTTGCAACTTAAAATTTGCACATCTTGCAATTTTAAATTTTTGTGACATTAAATAAATTAAATAAAAAAAAATATTTTTTGACTGGAACTATCTTTGGATAAACGAATTTTACAACTGTGTGTAAAAATATTCAATTCACTGAAAAAAGTCTCAAAATACAGCAAAAAATAAGCGTAAAGTAAAAATGAGCAAAAAGTAAAATTAACATCAAGGTTCTTAAGTTTGAACCACTCTCCTGGCCAAACTATGGGGAGCATAATTCCCCGATAGCCGCGACCCCTATATTTTGCGGTGAAGAATTCCAAATCCATCGAAAAAAAAGGCATGTTTATTTAAAGAAAGTATGTTTTTGTGTCTTATTTTTTAACTTAAAATACCATCTACACAAATTAATTTACATATTTGAGGTCAGCCCCTTACACTATTAAGATTGAGTCTTTGAATACGGAAAAATCAGATCATTAGATCGAAAGGTGTATTCAGGGTGTTTCTCTTATTTTTATTTATTTATTTACCTTATTTTAGTTACTTGTTTTTTGTTTTTTACACGCAGTGCAAAGATTTAAAAAATGCAAAAGATAATTTCAAAGGTCGATTAAGAAGGTAAAGGTCAAAATTATTCATAAGACGTCAGCACTTGACGCAACACTGCATGGATTATAAAACAAAAAAGAAATCAAAAACCCTATTCTTAATATTGTATTTTGTGTCATTTGTTTGTTAGCAGTTCTCAATAACAGCATGATATTCAAATATTAAATGATTATGAGTTCGCTGAGGAAAATATATTGGCATTGCTCAATATTTAACAATCATGTATGTAAATAAACCGATTAATCAAAAGATCGATGTCTAATTCAATCTTAACAGTAAGAAAGTCGCGTCATACAATTTAATTCAGACATCTTGTTTAAAGAAATTCATTATCTGTAATGAGCTCTCCATGAATCTGTGCATCATAGCTGAATCTATACAAACACCTTCGCTCGCTGATAATGGCTAGCTATAGGTAATACATTAGAAATTTTGAATCCTATTGTTATCATTCGAATTAGCTGTACTTTGACAAGACACAAGTTGGCTATTACATTTCTAGTTCCTCTACTTGATTACGCGATTAAGTTCAACTTGAACGATATATAGTACAACTTAACTTATTAAGGTTGAAGAAAACTGCAGTAAGGCTCAAGATATCGACGATAGTAGAGAGATTTTATATAACTTTTGCCTTGCGTTGACCATAACGCTGACCTCACTTTCTACTATAGCGATACTTCGATTTGGTAGGAGAAAAAATTTCCTTGCTTGCGCTTTAAAACTGAAACAGCGCAAGTGAGAAACCATAACTCGAAGCAAACTCTCACAATTATCATTCAAGATGTACCGATATTGCTAAGAGTGTAGGTTAGCTCATAAAGAGTGAAAGAAAATTAATTTTCTGAGTTAATAGGTAATTATTTATACAGCAAATAAAGAACGAATATTTTTACAATAATGAAGAAAGAATTGTAGCTTAAAAAACGACAAAATAGTTGTAAATTAAATGCATCAATATTCTTATGCATTTTATTAGGAAAGTTGTTTCATTTCGCTAACAAAATTCATGAATCTATTAATATAAATTTTTCTCGTTGGGAAAATGAAAGCAAACGTTTTGACAGTGCTGGTATAAATATATATTGATAAAATGGACGGGTATTTTCTATTAATGAAAAATCCAACTTTTATTGAAAATCAAATTGCAAAGTAATTTAAATAAAGAAATACCCTACATGTTAAGCATACGTCATAAATTTAAATGCAAGTATTTTGCTCAATTTTTTTTTTTTTTTTGATAAATAGATAAAAATTTATTTTTAAAAATTCTTAATAATATATTAAAAACGTTAATTTTCTTCAATAATAAATATATTATATTTACCTGATTAATAAATAAGTAAAATTATTTATATAACACAATTGTAGTGATTATTAATCATGCAATAAATATTATTATAATTAACAAATAAGAGGAAACAAAATAATTGATAGTATTTAGAAAATTCCATCTCAGTTCATTGTTTATGTCTAGTAAAAAACGTAAAATTTTCTATTGACGTCACTAGTTAAGGAAAGTCTTCTCAGGAACCGGACTATTCGATAAAAAAAATTGAGCTCTGCTCAACAATTAAATTGACGAAGTTGAAGTGTTCATGAACTTCTTGTCAAATTGGCAATGAAACGAACTTTGACAGGCCTTCATTTCCTGTTGTATAAGAATTTCGTATCACGGTATATCGTATTTAACTTACTATTTCTTCGATTCTAATTTCATCCTGTTCACGTTTGTATGGTAACGTGCTTTTTTAAATACGAAAAGTTTATTGCGAAAAAATGGCTTATTTTAGTTCTGTAGGAGGAAAGATTTTGTTTATTTAAAAATTATTTATTTTCATACATTAGAAAGTAAAAACAGCATGTCAATTATTATATTTTCAAGATCCTTGAAAGTGTATTTTTGTTGGAAAATTAGTATGACTTTAGAACTAAAAATATAAGTTTTCTGTTTATTTCGAACAAGTGTTTCTCTGTTTATTCTAACAACTGTCTTCGGAAAAGAGACACCAGAAATAATTGGCTGAATTTGCTGTTTATATTAATAAGCAACAGTTTAATAAATACAACTAATAATAATTTAATACGAGCAATATCAGTCCGAGGCAATATATTTCCGAATTAAGAAACATTTAAAATTTTGCAAACCTTGTCTTTGTTTTTTTTAACAAATTTATATAACAGGTTTCTAAGTTCCTCTGTGAAAGTATTAGTTTTATTATTTTTCATTGTGATATAATTACTTACTTCTTTAATTTTGAAATAAAGCCATGATTAAGCGTTGCTTAGATCATGTTTTAGACATAGAGAATTTTCCTTAAAAAATTCAAAGCATCAAAAAATTAAAATTTTTGATACTTTTAATTTATTCCAAAACAGTTTGGAATTTTAGTGTTTTAATTTTGTTGTTTTTTTTGTTTTCAAAATTAATTGAAATTCGCTTAAGAAACAGTTATAGCTGCATTTTTTAAATTAGCTGCTGGTTTGAAAGTAGAAGAGCTCACATAAACCATTTAAGACCTACATTTTGCACTCGGGCCACAGATTTTGCAATATTCAGCGCGCCAAAAAAATAAATAATAAAAATGGACCACCCTGAAAAGCTTTTAATCTAATGATCGGATCATCACGTTCTAGGACTCCGTCCTAACAGTTTAAGGAGGTGACCAAAAATATGCTAGTTAATTTGCGCAGACAATATTTTAAGTTACGAAATCAGACACGAAAACGTACTTTCTTTGAATAAGCATACCGGAAAATAATCATAAAAAGCTTGAAAAAATACAAAAGTTAACTTTTTGTTAGAAAGAAATGTAGCAGAAATACGGAAAACTATTATTATTAAATTTTAAAATTAAGAGATCATGGTTAATATATCAGCGAACTTAAAATGGCACGACTGTTCAACAACTATGATTAAAGGTTTTAGAAATTGAATAATAGAAAGATTCTTCGCTATACTGAAACACTTGCTACAAACGTTTTCAAAGCAATAACTTTTAAATAGAAAATATAGATGTATCTAAAATAGCATATACCTATTCATGAATTATTAGAGTTACGAATGAAAAATATATATAAAGTAATGGTACAAGTTATTTTTCTCGTCAGGTCTGTCTGCGGAAAAAACGACGATAATTGGTCTCATAACTAGTCATTAACCATGATTTCCTATGCCTTTGCAATGATCATAAGATAAACCCAAGATAGTTCTTATAAAGATTACCCAATACAGTGATCACGAGCCGTAGTGGCTATGGGGATAAAGCGCTTGCCTCCCAACGAGGTGACGCAGATGTTACGACATCAACAGAGAATTAGTTTAAATAATTGTTTTAAATCGTCTGCCAGCTCTTGTAAATAATAACTGCAACTCTGGCTGGTTGCTAGGCAACCCAAACGATTTTCCTTCTTTTTCCTGTTATTAATGTTTTGTAACTTCGCGATCGCAGCGAACTATAGGGGGCGTTGTTGCATGAGACGAATACCTGCGATTTCCATATGAACAGTCATTCAGCTACTCTGGAGACGTCTTTAATGTAGCGTATTGCATTGTAACGTTCCTTCTTTATTGTGGCTTATTAAAGTTTAAAAAAAAATGTTTGATATTCTTTTTTATGCAAGCGAAAACAAAATGGTATCTCTTTTTTTTTTTTGTTTGGAGAAGGAACATCCAAAATACATCGGAAAAATATTTGTAAATAAACAGAAAAAAATATGTATATTCTTATAAGAGTTAAAACCTAATGGCTAAGAAATAGTTTTACTAAATTTAATGATATAACATGAAAGGCGCATTTAAACTTTACATTCCATAGTTTTAAGAATCATATTACTTCAAAAATTAAAATGAACAAAAAGTAGGACATAACGCCTCATAATTTTATGTAATTTAAATTTGTAAACCAAGTTTTTTGACAACAGTTTATATCACAAACTTTTAAGTTTCAATAAAAATCATTATTTAGAAACTAAAAAACGTAAAATAAAGAATGCTTACGAAACAAAACAACAAAAAAAACGATTCTTTTTTGACGCCATTTTTTAGTGCTACGAAAATGCGTCTTTGGGATTTGCCAAAAACAAAACAAGATGCAATTTAATTTTTTCAGGAGCGAAATATTTTACCGAAAAAACGAAAATGTACCAATTCTCGTGCCATGAAACTTTATCTTAGTAAACGTACGTTTTGGAAAGGTTATTTCATTGAAATCTTATTTATTAGAGTTCATATGGTGAATCATCAGGTGAAAGAAAATAGAGTTTGTTTTGAATCTATGCATACATAGACCCATTTTCCACCGAAATCCGATTGACTACTTTGATTTTAAATAAAGTGTTTTATTTTATGATTTGTCGCAAAAATTTTAAGTGTAGATTGGCGGCACTTAAAGACCGCCAAATCTGTAGCTGCGTTGGCGTTAATACGTAAGTACCGAATTTTTATTCCATACTTTTCTGAATCATATTACTTCAAACGTTGGAATATACAAGAGGTATACATTAACACATAATGTTACACCATTTAATGTTTCAAATAAAATATCTTAACAGCAATTTTTATCAAAAAATTATAAACTAAAAAACGTAAAATAAAGAATTATTAGGATAAAAAACGATTTTAAAAATTCTTCATATTGAAATAAAAACTTTCATATTGTTTCTTTTTTTTATTCTTATAGTTCCAAATCAGACGTAAAAAACCATTCTGTAAAGAACGATCATCAAATGAGAAAAAGATTACGTGCAAGCAAAATTCTTTATCATAAAAATCGTAACACTCACCTGTTTTATAAATCCGCAGAATTCCTAATGAAATGTTCCTTGTTTGAAAATTTTATTTTCGAATGATATATACATAAATTATTCCTTCATTACTTTTAGATAGCATACCACACAGCAAAATTTTATAATTGTTAAGATCTCGATATGAATTTGAATATGTAGCTTAAAAACAGAATAGTTGAATTCTAGTTGAAAAATTATTCTTTCAAAACTATAAAATACTTACCAAGAAAACGATAAAAATTTATTAATAATCAGCACAAATGAAACTATTTCAAGTAGTACGGATGATTCTTTATTGTTGTTTTCCGAATTATATAGATACAGAAATATAGAAATATATACTATTCTATAAAGAAGAAGGATATTCTATAACTATTATACAGTTCTGTGTACGTTGTGAATTCATATTTATTCATTGGAATGACGAAAGTTGCTTTTATTTTAATTTGTTATGAATTGAAGACAGAAAAAATTATTTTACGGTAATACACACATCTGTAATAGCAAGTGATCATGAAATCAGATGTTATGTTGTTGGTAATAGAAAGGTAAAAATTATTGAGAAATTGTTCTTCAAATGCTTGGCGTATTCTGCTTCAATGTTTGGCATGTTCTGGTTAGTTTTTTCAAGTTTTTCTACCTTTTCCTTAGGGAAATTTTGCTGCTAAGAAAATGGCGTCCGCCATTGCCAAAGGTTATGATAAAACTAATTCCCGATATTTTCAGGCTCCCGCTAGAGGGCGTACTCAAGCGTTGCGATCGCGAATAGTCTGCGTATGTCATTGGAAATAAAAGAAGAAAATCGCTGTAAATCTAACAGCAGGTTGGAATCCCAGCGATAGCTCATTGATACGAGTTCTGCACCCAGCTCGCACAGACCACTGACGTAAAATATCCTCTGTCGTAGATGTATCATGGGTTCATGAGTCAACTAGGCGTCAGGCCCAAGGTTTTTGTGGTTTTCATCTCTATGTATCGCAAATGCGGGTTAGTTCTATCAAAAAGTCCTCCACGATGTCAAATTTCTCCCAATTATCCCAATCCAATCTAGGACTTACCTCGTCTTCTGAATTGGGTTCAAAATTACAAGGCTACGGAGTTGAACGTTGGTAGTCGTAAAGTCAGAATTGGGCCGGCTGTTCAACGACGGTTATAGAATGAAAAAGAAATATAGTGCCCATTGCAGGCTGTAATTAAGAGTACGCTGTAATTAAGAGTACGCTGTATATAACATTTTATTTGTTGTAAATATTTCAGTGCTTTATTTTTCAATTAAATAAAATATACTTGTGTTTGTGTCTCTTTTATTTTAATTTTTTTTTTTTAAATTCCAAGAAAATTTCATGAAAAGTTCTTTAAGTAGTAAGTTACGTAATTTACACTTTGAAATCATTTACTTTAATTTAGATGAGCAGCTACCTAAATTGAATAAAGATTTAGGAATTGAGTAACATTTATAAAGATTCAGAAAAGCGATTATATATTCTACGTCAACCTACATAATTGTCAGGAATAAAAGAAAAGTTAAATCATTTATGATTAAATTGAAATATTAGAAAAAGTAGAAGTTGACTAAAAATGTTTCATAAAAGCGGCCTAAAAAACACTTATCGGCATTATTTTCGTTTCTAGCTACTACATGATAATTTTTTACATTATGCAAATTACTTTCTCGAAAAGCATTTTCTATGAAGAGTTTTAAAAAGCAGATCTACCGTTATAAAGTCAGACCACTATTACAGAAATCTAAAATTCTGATGCAATGGCTCGTATCTAACAATGGTATAGTTATTGAAAATTGAGTGGAAATGATCCAAGGCGAGTAAATAGTAAAATTTTTCAACCTTTCATTACACATATGTCATCAATATTCCGACGTACTTCTTACAGAAGAAACTCATCGTTTAAAATGAAAACAGAAAGAGCCACCCTGCAAAAAATGATCAATAGAAATCAATAAAAAAAAATTTATTAATCTGTACCGGGAAATGGAACACTGATATCAGTAGAGTAGATCAGTACAATGGACTGGTCATGATATATTGATATCAGTAGAGTGGGTCAATACACTGTATTGGTCTATGTCAGTAGAATGGACTGGTCTCTACGTGGAAATGAAACACTGATATTAGTAGAATGGTTTGGTCAGTACGGGGAAATGGAACACTGATATCAGTCGAATGGACTGGTCTGTACGGGGAAATGGAACACTGATATCAGTAGAATGGACTGGTCTGTACGGGGAAATGGAACACTGATATCAGTAGAATGGACTGGTATGCACGGGGAAATGCAACACAGATATCAGTCGAATTTACTGGCCTGTACAAGGAAATGGAACACTGATATCAGTAGAATGGACTGGTCTGTACGGAGAAATGCAACACAGATATCAGTCGAATTTACTGGCCTGTACAAGGAAATGAGACTCTGACATCAGAAAAATGAACTGATCTGCATAAGTAACACAGACTGGTCTAAGTTAGGGAAAACAATATAGATGTAAGCATATTAGATAGGTTTAAACAGGAAAATGCAACATTGTTTTTCCTTTTTTATATGCAAGATTTAGTTGAATTGGTCATCTGCTTTGTATGCACCATGGTATAGTAAATTTTCTACTAGCTGCAGCCAGTGGAAAATTTACTATAAATTAATAAAATATAACAGGGCAGTATATAAAAAAAATACTTATTTAAAGTCTCTAAAAATGTTTTGAATATTTAAAGTTAAACACTGCTTAAGTGGAAGGAATAACAAATTATATTCCAAAAAACATACTTGGCAAACATTCACGCTTTTTAAAATTATTATAACTTTTTTAGACTGATACTGGGAAAATGGCGACTTAAATTAAGTTAGAAGAATGCATAAAAAAAATTTGATAAAAATTAAAAATAGCAAAAGTTAAGTAATCTCTTAACTAATTGGATTTTTGAATTAATTATTGCCTTGTACATAAAATTGCCAAATTAAGATTCTTCTTACAAATCCTTCAACCACGGAGCTTTAAGGGAAATGCATTTCCACACTTCTAATTTAACCAACACCTGGAGAACAGTTAAACAGGCGTGATTATAACTTTATTGAAATCCCTTCTGGAATGATACTTCAAGAGACGTAAGTAAGCTTTTCTTTTTTCTATCTATCATTAGCATTAAAAGTACTAAAAACGCTGGAAACTACATAAAAGACAGACATTTCTTTCGACAATTCATACTTTGTGAAGTTTCTTGTTTAAGCCAAGACACATTTTATGCTTTGGATATATTTCTTGAACGGTTTTTTTTTAAGCTTAAGGTAGTAATAGAGTGTAAATCTGCATTCTGCTAATATTTGATAGAATTCTTTTATATTATGGTAGAATTATTTTCCATCAACAATAAAAAAAAGTCAAACTATATCTAAGAAACAAAAACAAAAGAAAACCTTTCTCAAAACACTTATATTTAATAATTTTAACGTCACGTTTTCATTTGTAGTGTATTTGAGTTTGAAATTAATTTCTTTTAAGAACTTGTCAATTTAATTAATCAAATTCCAACAAAATAACTTAAACTTTACAGGGTTTTTTTTCACTCATATATTTTAGCACCCTAAAAATAATGACAACTAATATACTACCTTATATTAATATAAAAAATATTCAATACATACAAAGAGCAACAATTAAAAGAATAGTAATATTTTTAGCTTTTCTGTATGAATGATAATTATTATTGCAGTTTGAGGCTTCTAAAAAGTAAACTTGTGGACTTAAATGTTAACTTGTGAACCGAAAATGTAAATTTAGGACTTAATTTGAAATATGAAAATTTGATTAAAATGAATCGAGGCATTTTATATTATACCGAAATAACCATTATATCGAGAATAAAAGAACGTTGGACATTCAGGACATTTATAGATCAACAGGGCATTATTGATTTTACTGTAATTAAAATATCCAATGGATATATCGATATTAATTTATGATTATGATTTATCCTTACATTATTTTAAACGGTTAGAGCGCTTTACAATTCTAGGCCTAAATTTTAAAATTAGTCAAAGTTAATCAAAAATGAAAAAAGCAAGAATCAATAATCAAAAATAAATGCTTAAGTGCCTTAAAAATAGTTTTATGAATTAGGAGATTTTTAAAATCTTGACAAACCAACAACTGTGAAAACTCAGACTCGGAAGGTGCAATTTATTTGCTATTGATTAATTTTTTTACAGTCTCTGATACCTGTTTTATGAAACAAAAGATGGTTTTACGACTGAAATAAAAGTTAACAGTGGCGTTCCTTTCGTTAAAACTGGCTTTGGTAAGTTATCTCATACTTCAAGCAGTATTTTATACATACGGTACTTGTAAGGCTCAGGTGCCTTTGTGTAAATTTCCGGTATTGTAAAATAAATATGGGGCGAATGGATATGACCTCATTCAGATGATCGTAGAGATACTTCTGACATATTGAATTATCAAAAGAAATTAAAACACAAGAACTCTCAAGGAAATCTCGCGAAATAATAAAAGAAAAGAAAAAAATATTTCTCAAATCTAAATTAAATTAAATTTATACTGGAAGCAGTAGAAGCTTAAAACTTCAGAATTTAAAAGCTGATAAAAAAAAACAATGATCTTCGTAGCCTTGTAATTTTGAACTCAATCTAGAAGACAAGGAACCTTCTGGATCAAATATTGATAGAAATTTGCCTTCGTGGAGGACTTTTTAATGAAACTAAACCGCTTTTGCGTTACATGGTGAGGAAAACCACGAAAACCTCCCACGGTTAGCCTAACTGCAGGGGAACTCTAACCCATGCTCCGTCTACCAATGAGAACACTTTGCGTCAACAGTGAGGTCGGTGCGAGTCGGGTGCGTAATTCGTATCACCCAGTCATCGCTGAAATTCTAACCAGGTTCCCCTCATTAGAAGGCGAACGTTCTATCGCCTGAGTCACCACCGCTCGTGTTTCTTTATTTGCATTTAAGCAATAAAATGCGGTAAGTAAATTTATTTAGTTCCAAATCTAACAACAAACATATTCGCTCACTGCGTATCAAAGTCCCCTTGAATATTTTCGACATATTCATTCTTTTAAAGAATCGTCAACATTCGAAAAATATTTGTTGCACAGTACAACTTCTCGAAAATTCTAATTGTCAGCTATTTCAACATCCAAAATACTAAATAATCAAGATGAGAGGTTTTGAATATCATTAGCAGCTAAAAAAGTGCTTTCTTTTCTCTTTTTATCTTTTACAATGGAAGAAATAATAAGGTAAAAGAGAGAGTGCTGCCAAAATGCTTCAGGGTTCCAAACGTGACTGTGGTTGTTTTCAGTTCGCCCACCATCCCACTTACTTTTTATTCCTTACATGTGACTTAAACACGTTATTAAACATGTGAGGATTGTACAGAAAGGCGACAAAGATCAAGATACTTCCTTTTGATTGTTTATTATTTGGCATGCATTTATAATGTGATAAGATTTTGAACTTTAATTGCTAAAATTATTACCTACTATGGTACAGTAGTGCTTAATTTCGTTAAACACCTTACATTAATACAATTTATATGTACTGAGAATAAAATTGTGCTGTGATAGTTAAAGAATACAAAATATTTAATTCTAAATTGACAAAACTATCTTTGAAAGAAACGCGCTTAAAAGCAGCAGAATTTTCAAAAGAAAGAATAAATATAGCAATAGAGAAAACGAAGGAAATAAAAATATGACCACCGAAGCCGACGTCTTCAGGGGGTACCGGCCTCGGAAGTCATAAAACAAAACCTTTTCTATTGAGAGAGAGGCAAAATTAATTGAAATTTAATTAAAAAATTTAATATTGCCTCTCTCTCAATAGAAAAGATTTTGTTTTATGACTTCCGAGGCCTGTACCCCCTGAAGACGTCGGCTTCGGTGGTCATATTTTTATTTTTATTTCCTTCGTTTTCTTTATTGTTATATTGAGCTGTGATAGAAAAAAAAAGTTTATTTTTCTTCTCCAAATTTTGATATAACATACATTAGCCTAAAAACAAAATACGGATCATCCTTAACTTTGATTAGAACTCTAATATGGTCGTATTTTAGGTTTTCAAAATTCTTTTTCCATAATTAATGAACAATTATTGAAGGACGTCGAACACATTGTTTTAAACATACTCTATATCAATTGCTTTTTTTTTTTTCTCACAAAAAATGTATTTTTTTCTTAATAGCACTGTTTATGTTTATCAATAGCGAACCGATTTCATAGATTTAGTTGATTATTAATAACTTTCATAATATACCAATATTTAGCCTTTGAAACCAAAGGTGTAATAATTACAATATTATACCTTTGAATAAGATGGTTGCAGTAATCAGTAAAATACAGGCTCAATATTCAATCAAAAGGTCAAAGATCTCACCTTTTATATTTCTTTTTGGTCCCTTTTTATTCGTAACTAATCATACGAAGTTATTAGCAACCTTCGAAAGGAAGATCCTACGAACCATCTTTGGCGCTATCCTCGATAACAACAACTGGAGAAAAGGATATAATTTTGAAATATATAAGAACTTTAATAGTGATGATATCATTAAATCTATTAAACTAAGTAGAATGAGATGGGCCGAGCATGTAGTGAGAATGAGCCCAGAACGAACAGCATTAAGAATCATTAATGCAACCCCCTCCAATAAAAGGCCAAGAGGAAGGCCCAAAAAGAGATGGAAAGACAGTGTGGATGAGGATTTTGCCATCCTAAAAGTAAAGAACTGGAAATCAATTGCTGGGAGAAGGGCAGAATGGGAAAAGCTTCTGAGGAAGGCCCAGGCTCACAAAGGCTGTCGTGCCAATGCTGATGAATCATGCGAATCGAAAATTATTTGCCATGAATTTTTGGTTACGATTATATTAATTGCATTAATTGAAATAACGATTTCCAATTGTATTGTTTAAATTGATAATAATAATTTTTTTTTAGAATTGATACGAAATTTTTAAAGCAATGCTAGTACAGTAAAGATGGATTAAAAATAATCAAAACCCGGACTTCGAGAAAAAAAAACGAGACACATTGTTCAGTATTTATTAAGATTTAAATATTTTATAACTTATAACTCAAAGCGACTTTCGATTATCAATATTATAAATGATGATTGTTGTTGCCATTACTTTCTCATGAACTTATTTTAGGAAAAAAAACAAATTTTACAATTGTGTACAAAATTGTTTCGACACTACCTGTAAATTACATTTTTATTTACCTTTTCAGAACAATGGTATTCAGAGAGAAAAAAAGTTCCAGATGGCACAAAAGGGAAAGCAATGTCAATTCAATTTCATTTAAGATTAATAGACTTTCGTTGAAAGATAAGTTTTAGCCCGGAGCGAAAAAAAACTAAACATGTGAGGTAAAAAAAAATAATAATAATAATGAAATAATTGAAAGTGCTGAAGGCAAAAAGTGCAACCTTTCTTAAGACCTTGCATTAGTTCAAAATCTTCTTGAATTTTCAAAACTCTTTCTACTGACGTCAGTAAATGTAGTAACAACAGTTTATTTGGTCGAGGGGGGAGTCAGCATTTTCTTAAGATAAAAGAAATTAATAAATGATAGGAAATCACAGGTGAGTGCTGCTGACCTGTGAAAAAAATCAAGAAAAAGAAAGTTTCGAGACAAGTTCTCGAAGGGTAAGAAGACACAAAAAGATAGATCTTGTTTTTGAAAAAGATAGTTCAAGTAGAAAATACTTTAAAAAATTCCTACTAGAGACTTTTCATGAGTTTATAGTGCTGATTCCGTAACCTTGAACTTATAGGTATTTCCCTTTACTATGTGGTTGATAAGAAATCTGTTGTGTTTCTATAACTGAATAAATTAAGCCAAAACATATATAAATGTATTATCTGCGGTTTAAGGAACAAAAATAAAGTAACTTAAAAAATAAATAAATTTGAAACACGTTTTCTTGAGGCTTGCGGTTTCTGCATATTTCAGAACTCAATGAAGCTGGTTTTCTTTAACTAATTAAAAATTATTGTCACGTGGTGTCGACGTAAAGCAGTGTTTCCCAAACTTATGACTTTTGTGTACCCTTCGTAACGCTATGTACCACTAATAAGAAAATGAACGTATTTTTTACCATAAAAAATTGCAATAAAGTTAAAAATCACAACTGACTGTTGATACCACTAATTATTAACTGTTAACTATACAAAAAATAGCCAATAGAAAAATACATAATCATAAATTTTTATGGCTAGCTTTATTTTTAAATAAAAAATTTTGAAATTTTCGCTTGTTGCAAGATATTTCGCATAAGAACACGTACCCCCGCTAAACTGTTCCCGTACCCCTGAGAGTACGCGTACCACACTTTGGGAAACACTGACGTAAAGAAATACTCAGTCTACATATTTTGTTAAACAGAACTATGTTGAAATTAGTTTTTACATTTAGCAAAATTGATTCTCTACTTTTCACATGCTTTATTTTACTCTAAAGTAAATATTTAAAATAAAAAATTAGAAATAATTAAATTTCACTATTTATAAAATTGTTCAATCAAGATATTAAGTCTTTTTGTCATTTCAAATTATATTGCTTTTAAGCAAAATAAATTACATCTAATTACTTTTCGAATTGCAAGATATTCTACAAAATTAGAGCGTATTATCAAATTCCTTATCGAAATATGAATTCAGATGAACGAACATAAATTAAAATCAAACATTCTTAGAAACATATTTTTTATATATATTCACGTGGTTTTCTTTTTCTTTTATCTTTGATGTATGTTTAAAAAAGCAACTAATACATCAATAGCGAAGTTTTTAAATATTATTTTCTTTTCCCCATAACCTTCGAACTCAATTGAAGTATAACATTAGCTAAAATTCTTCGCTTTAAATTATTATCATCTTTTTAATGAAAGTCTAATGTAAGTGTACGTATAAAAAAAATTAAATAAATTACTTAAAATATATCTCAAAAAATTACGAATAGCAAAAAAGTTCAGAACCTGTGTTATTGATTACAATACGGATAAATTATTATGAATTTATTGTTTTATATTTTCTGCAATCGAAAATCTTCTTTGACATTTAAGATACGTTAACATAAAGGCTTGTATTTAATAACACATTGACGTCATTTTTTCTTGGAAATAGAATGCAAATCATCTGGCAGTAACATTTTAAACTTTTACTCGCAATTAGATCCTGAAACTTCTAAAATCATTTCCATCTGCCAGAAGTTGAATAAATTCCAAGCATATAATCAAAATCCATCTTTGGTTCTTTTATATTCAACATCAGATGATACTTAAATGGACAAAAATGAACGTTTCCATTAACTTGGCTTTCTTGTGGAGACATCCGTTCCACGTTATTTCCCACAAGCCTACGTCATATCCTCTATTCACCGGCTTTATTCTATCATTGGCCAGACGAACGCGCCATATCGTGCGATGCTATAATATGATGTCATTCCACCACCAGTTTTTAGTTCTTTTTTTTTTTTTCTCAAAATGTTTTTTTTCTTCTTTTTACAATTTATTAGACGGTGCTCTTTATATTTATTCAGTGATATGTTTTAAAATAGAAATAAGTACTTTTTTCGGGCGTAATTCTTACTATCTAGACGACTTGTCTTTACAGAATGCTGCATACTCAAGCATTTTTAAATTATTATGGGAAGAAAATATTAATTTTGAATGACAGAAAAATAATTTTAATAATCTTATTTTCGTTCGAGAATTTTAATCTTAACTGAAAGTTTTACTTAAATTAATCTAAACATTTACTATTTTTTTAAATCGTATTAAAAATATTTTTAATTAAAAATTCAATTACTTAATATTCTGAATAACTAATATGTTTATAATTGTTTTCACTGTCAAAACATCATTAACAACGAATTTAAGTTGTTATTGTATAGAAAATGGTTAAGAATTTTAGGCATCCTTAAAATATCATAGAATATTAGTTATTAGTTATGGGTTACAAATGAACGAAAATTAAAAATTATTTTCGAAAATTTCCGTATTAGATACAAAATAGTTTTTATTAATACCTAATTCAAATTCTCATTGCATGTAGAATATTTAATTTTATACATTGAATGTAAAATATTTCTCCAAGACTTCGTTCAAAATTCCATTACTACTAATATTATAATTACTTTCAAAATATAATTCGTCACTGCTTAAATGACAGTATATGAGAAAGTTAACTTTTCTGAATTTTCGTGCTTTAATTTTAAGTGAAAATATTTTTAAAATATTATAGATTTTTTCTAAATTTTACCTTAGTTTCAATTGCTTAAAAATTATCTCGGAATGACAGTGACTTAATTTTATACACTATAATTTGATAATTCTTTATGTTATAATTTGATAATTATTAATAATATTTAATTTGACGATTATTAATGCAGCAATTTAATTTAATTTTATACGTTGAATGTAAAATATTTTATCGAACGGTTCGTTCGAAATTCCATTACTACTAATATAATTATTACTTTCAAAATATATTTTGTCGCTTCCTAAATGTCAGTATATGAGAAAGTTTAATTTTCTGAATTTTCCTGTTTTAAAATTTTTTTTTTATTAAAACCTTTTAGATTATTTTCTAAATTTTACCTTTGTTTGAAATGCTCAAAAATCAGCTAGGAATTACTGAAATTTAATTTTCCTTTTAAAAGAATGGTAAAAAAAAATGTTTCTGGATTCCATCAAAGCAGCAATCGACAGAACTTAAAGCTCATGACAAAGCAATAAAAAGAATTATTAAATAATCTGCTATATCAGAAAAAATAGAAAAAAATTGATGTCTTATACTTCAAAATATTTACTAATGAATATGTTAATTATTGATAAAATGTAGTTAAGTTAGTTTGAATAACCCTAAACTATAAAGTTTTGATTTATAATAATTATAAAGTTACGAAAATTTTCATAAAGGTTTTTTTTTTCCTAATGCTGATAACGAAATTAAGTTATATTAATTTATTTAACTAACGCTGTCTATAACACAGAAAAAAAATAGGTTTAAAGATGAATATGAAATAAAGCAATTTCGTCCTTTATTTATATTTTAAGCTTATTGGAAATAATCACTTACTATGGTCAGGTAGGGTGAAGCTAATTCACTATAAGATAGAGCATTAGACACTTTCCAAAGCTAACACACGAGTACACGATGCCCCCACTTAAAGCTTGGGGGGGGGCAATTTTTACGCTAAATAAAACAAATAGTTTGGGGGGGGGGAATTTAGACGAGAGAATTTTTTTTTTTGTAATTGCATAAATAAAAGAAGCAAGGTAGCACTATTTCGAACAAGCTAACATGGAAGGGGGAAGTTAGCAAATTTTTTTTTTTTTGGGAGGGGGATAAATGCGCCCAAGAGCTTGGGGGGGATGGGGGCCACTGGTTCTGAGTATGATTTGAGCTTTCTCTGTTATGATTACATATTTACTACAATGAGCAACAAGACTGAAGTACTCAAAGTACCACGCAAGTCATAAATAATAATTTGTGATTTTTAATTAATTTACTTAATTAAATAAAATCACTTTCGAAATAAAATTGATAAAAAAATGCCTCTATTTAAGGTTTGCCCACGCACAGTGTGCAAAATAAAAAACGGACCACCCTTAATAACTTTCGATCTAATGATGGGATCTTCACGTTTGTTTTAGGAGTCTTTCTTAATAATAAATTTTTTTAAACATCACTTTAAAGTATGTAATTTAACATGGCAAAATACAAAATTTTAGCAAAATCGGTTTAATAGTTCCTGAGAAGTCGATTTTTAAAGAAATCGTTAATTTAAAATTTGATTTCTCAGGCACTATTCACCCGATTTCGAGTAATTATATATATAATTTAAAAAAATTAAAAAATTGTGTACCTTACAATTCAAAATTTTTTCGGCTTCGAATTCAAAATTATTTCAATAAAATAATAAAAAATTATAACTATATACTAATGTTCATTTTTTGCCTAGTAATCTTTGGATGAACGCATTTTATAACAGCATGCAAAATTTTTTCAATTTGCTTAAAAAGTTCTCAAGGCGAAATACGCAAGAAGTAAAATTAACATTAAAGGGTCAAAACTTTGGACCGCTCTCCTGACTTAACTATGGGGACCAATGGCGTACGCAAGGGGGGGGGGGTTTAGGGGTTTGAACACCCCCTTGAGCTCAGACAAAATGGCAAAAATAAAAATTTTAGTAGAAATTATGCGGGTATTATTTTTTAAGACTATATATTTTTATTTGCCTTATGCCTACCTTTTTTTCTAACGGTATTTCTCAGAATACTAAAAAAAAAACATTTACTATAATAGGGTTGTACTTTTGAAACCAAATTCACGTGATACTGTTATGGACTGATTCCTCTCTGTTCTGCCAGTCGCGATAGTTTTCAACGACTGGCTGTCATTCGTGAGGTCTTTACGCGATGATTGTGAAATATTAGACGTTCTATCGTCTTTGAGACAATTCGAGAATTTTGGAGATGCGGTGAAAAATTATATAAAAGGGGGAACGGAGAACAATGTAAGTTTTTCTGTTGTACAGAAATGTGATACTTCCGTTGAAGAAAACGTTTCTAGCATAGCAAAATCTGATGAATGTGAAAGTGGCCCTCAAAGTGTTACTTCCCACCCATATGACATTGGACTTTTTTCAGAAGATATTACATTATGTTCTTAAACTTAAAAAATCAAATGAAAATTTAACTAAACAATGTTGTCTAAATGAAAAGTCAAAACTGTCTAAATTAAGGAAATAATAGTGCTTTATTACATACTCGAGTTTCTTTTAGTAGCTTCAGAAAATTATGAACACCCCCCTTGAAAAAATTCTGCGTACGCCACTGATGGGGACCATATTCCCTAAATTGCGGCTACCCCCTAAATTTTGGGGTCAGAATTCTGAATCCATCGAAAAACAGGCATGTTTATTCAGAGAAAGTCCGTATTTCTGTTTGATTTCGTAACTTAAAATATCGTCTACACTTATTAATTAGCGTATTTGAGTTCACCCTCTCGAGCCATTAAGATTAAGTCCTAGATCGTGAAGATCCAATCATTAGATCAAAAGTTATTCAGGGTGGTCTGTTTTTATTTTGCGCTCTGTACAAGTGCAATCCTTCGTTTCAAATTTATTATGAAAGTAATTTAGCAAACTGCTTAAATACAATATATATTCCATGCAAAATCTGATTACATCTCAATACAGTTATCTGTGTATTTGTGATAAATTTACTCATTATTTCTATAAAAAAAATCATAAAAATATTTTTTTTTCAAAAATAAAAATGAATATTATCATTTACCAGAGCAAAATAAACCAATTTTTTTCACATATATTTTCTACTAAAAATGATCATTATTTATAACAACAACAAAAAAAAATCATTTCCGGCGAGTGGTATTTTGGGTACTTTTCACACAACTAAAATACTGATTTTTAAAAAAAAGTTTGTGTGGTGTAAAAAATAAGCGTTATTTATCATATCGAACAACGTTGCTCATTGCACGAAGTATAAAAAATTATTCGGTATGAATAAAAAAATAACTTAAATAAATAACATTTTCTCACTAATTGATTTTAAGACATAATTATACTTTTTCTTAATTATATTTCATTTAATCTGAAAATAATGATAGTATTTAAGCACACATTTAAAAAGAAGCATTTAACACAATTCAAAATTAAAAAAATAAAATAAAATAAAACCTAAATAGACGGTAATTAGTCTTTCAATCAGTCTAAGTAGAAAAAAAAGCATAAGTCTTTCATTTGAAACCAAACTATTACAACGATAAGTTGTAAAACAATGACAAATTAATGTAATGAAATAACAAATAATTATGTCAAAGAAAAGTAAATAAACAGTGTCATCTCTTATCATTTATCAAATATATTCCATGCCAATCATATCTCTTACATTTCCACGATTATACTGTGTCACAAGGATAATGAAATTTTCTAAGTCTGTCTGCATAACAATAAAGTGACATTATTTATTTTAGGTGACGTTGAGCGTGCGTAACACGACAATGCTTTTTCTGCTGGAGCTGAATGATTTTGATTCATATTTACACAAACATTTTTTTTTACTGGATTTCGGAGAAACTGAATGAATCGATAAGGTCATCATACCATACGCTCTATTAAATATTTTGAGAATGAAAACCGTTGCAAGTAGTTTTGTTAGTGACTAACTGTCGCAATATTTTTATTCCCTAGATCAAATCAACAATAAAAAAATTTATTCGAGTACTTTTTTTATAACCGTCATAGAACAGCCGACCGAATTTTCAGCTTACGACAACCAATATTTAACTCCGTAGCCTTATTATTTTGAACCCAATCCAAAAGACAAGGGAACTCCTTCAACAAGTAATTGGGAGAAAATTGCCATCGCGGTTTAGTTTTTTGTTGGAACTAACCCGCATTTGCGTTACATGGAGATGAAAACCACGAAAATCTTTCATGGTTAGTCTTACGGCAAGGGGACTCTAACCCAAGATCCATCTATCACTGAGGATATTTTACGTCAGCACAGCGGTCAGCGCAAGCCGGATACGGATATCGAATCAACCAGCCATCGCCGGGATTCGAACCCGGGTCATGTCAGTGGGAGGCGAGTGCTCTATCCCCTGAACCACCGCTGCTCTTATTTGAATACTTGTTGTAAGAATTTATTTAGCAACCATATTTAAATTAACAACTAATTATAGCTAAACTATTTAACTGATTATTAACCGTTGACGGGATGGTCTGAGTCAATTAGTTGTTTTAGGTCAATTAAATGTCAATCAATTAATTGTCAATTAATTGTTATTTTAATTGCCCAATAAATTATGGTGAACATAAGTAGCATATGTAAATGCTTATAGGAATATATTTAAACTATTATATTATTAATAAAGGTAGTAATTATTAATACATAAATGAATTAACTATTATCAACAAACTAAATTTAAACTATTAATAATTCATTTTTTCGACACTATCGATAAGAATTGATACCAGTTGAAGTTATCGAATGGTAGTATCAATACTATCGAAAAGAAGTATCCATAAAATCGAAAGGAAGTAAGAATACTTTTTAATTGTCACTACAATATCATTCTAAAACAGTGGTCACCAACTGGCTGCCCGCGGGCCGCATCCGGCCCGAGAAGTCTTTTTTTTGTGACCAGCGAACTAAAATATATTAGTTGTCACTTTTTTGCGGACAATTTTCGTGAAAAATTTATATGAGTTTAAAATACTTTTCTTTCGTTAAAAAAAAATTGATTTCTTAGTTTCTGTGAAATTTAACCTACCAACGGTGCTAAAAAAATTTTTTTCTCAGGTTTTGCATCCAAGAAAATATTTATTATTAATTATAATTCAATACTTTTGTTTTGAACAACTTGATAAAAATCTGACAGTAATATTTAGTGTTCCTTCAAACATAAAAGAGTCCTATATAAAATTTTGACGAAGTTGTGGCCCGCCATTTGAATGGTGTTTTTAATTGTGGCCCCCGGCCTCATGTAAGTTAGAAACCCCTGTTCTAGAAGTATTTACAAACAAAATAAAAAGATGGTCCTTGAATAAAGCCTAGAGTGCAATAAAATAATAGTATAATGTTTATATTAGAAGGGTATCTAAAAACATTCACTCTTAAGATACTGATCTGAGTTTTGCATCTCAGCTGGATCAACAACTTATTTATTATTCGTAAACGTGATTCGAGTTAAAAAAAAATTCACTTTCATTGTGTACGCTGGCTAATGAGAAAAACATTGGAAGGCGTGGTGTTATAAATAAAAGGGAAGATAACTACGCTACGTTGAGCACATGATTTTTTTAATGATCCATTAATTACATTTGAGAAGGTTAAAAAAATATTTATATGCAGTATTCAAAATTTTAAAATCAAATTTGATATTTTTTTTAATATCATTTAAAATAATTCATAAATATTCCTGATCCATTGTAATTTTTAACACTTAAAACGAGTACTAAAATACACCGAAGAGCCATTACATTATGACCACCTTACTAATAACATGTAGGACCACCTTTAGCCCTCAAAACTGCTAGCACCCGCCGTAGCATTGATTCCACAGGGTGCTGATAGGTAGTCTGAGGTATCTGGTACCATGCGCTCACCAACTGGTCCTGCAATTCCCTAACATTGAGGGGGTAGCGTGGCAGCACGGATTTGGTTGTCCAAGTAGGACCACAAATGCTCTATTGGTCAGGTGAATTTGGGGGCCTAGACATGACTTGAAAGTCACTGGAATGTTCCTCGATGATTCGATCCTAATGACATGGTGCATTATCCTGTTGGTAAACACCATCCCCCGCAGGAAAAACTGTTGCCACGAATGGGAGAACCTGGTCTGCAACTATGTTCAAGTAGCTTACAGACGTCAGGGATTGTTCTATGAGGATTATGGGTCCTAATGTGCCCCATGAAAACACTGTTCCTGGACGAGAAACCATGAAAACCTGGGCGAGCCCATTGTTATAGATGAAGGTGGTCATAATGTAATGGCTCTTCGGTGTATTACTTATTGTTATAAATGTGTTGAGTTCATACAAAATGAAATGTTAAGGCAAACCGGGGGAAAATGTACTTTTTTTATGTGTATTTTCTGCATGCATCTTTAATTAAAGTCACTATATTGGGGTGGACAAAATAATGGATGCATTTTTTTTTTTCATATTTCTTAAGAAATACTTAAAGAATCATTTATAATTTCAGAAGTGTTTAGATCGTGCGAATTCTCTCACTTATCAATGAAGTTTAAAGCTTTTCGAAGTTTGAGGGCCCGGTAGTAAATTACAAATGGAAAATAGTGTTTTTAAACAACCTATACCAAAAAAATAAAATAATAATAATAATAAATAAATAAAAGATGAAACAATAAATTTGTAACCTGTAGCAAACATTTTGTTTATTACATGAAATAATTGCACAAAATTTCGTAAGCCAAGTTTAGGTATTTATGGTAATATGGCCACTTTTATGCAACAAAAACTAATTTTTTTGTCTTACGGTTTTAGCAATAACATTGAAAATATTCAATAAAATTAAACAAAATTTTTTGAGTGATTTAAAATTAAATACAAAATTTTTGTTTCGAAATTACAAAAACTTTGTTGAACCATGGTCATACAACCAAAAATTCATGATGAGTTTATTTTTTTAGTTTTACTAAAATTATTTTATAATTTCTTGATAATATAATCATTTTGAGGAATTACAATTTTTTTTTAATATGTAGCTGTCACTAACGTAAAGGGGAAATTAAGTTTAAATGTCAGACTGATTTAAATATTAGGCATCGAAATAATTTAATGTACTTGTCAAAAAAGTATTTCGTAAATTTTTCTAAATATCCATTTATGACTGATATATTTTAGTATCAAATGTGAGTGCAGAGAAATTTATTCATAAAAAAACTTGCGTGAAATTATGATTTCTAATTTACTCTTTGACATGGAATCACCTGTTAACAACTTAATAGTTTTTTTTTCAATTTCTTTTTTTAAAAATAACATTATTTATAAGTTATAAAAATTCCTCTTTGATAGGTATTTTGGAGTAATTAAAAAAATACCTACCAAATTAAAATTAACTTAATTTTAAATATTAAATTTCTATTTCCGTTCCTTTCTCAGTTGTATTTGTATTGTGTAATTTGTATATTGCGTAGATTGATCGTGTGTCATTGTTTACTTATGTGATCATTGTATATTGATATTGTGACTGAAGATGCATTATCATGCATCAAGTTACAGTTTTAAATGTAAAAATATCAGTGTATTCCGTTGTAAACACAAGTTTTACATTTTTATCAATTTTATTCTTTTTTAATTTAAAAACATTAGTAATAAATATGTGATTTATTTAATTACTTCAACTTAAGTGCACCCATTTCTGATACTAAAAAAATTAAACAATTATATGTTTTATATTTCTGCGTTTTTCTAGAATACATTTTACTTTTATTTATATTTTTATAATAATAAAAGAAGAGAGAGAAGCATTTTGAAAATATTATTTTCAGCATAATAGATATAACAAAAAGAAAAACTACTGAATTTACATTAAAAAAATTTACGATAAAACTCACAGAAATATGAAAGATTTCGCGTTATTTTGCATAGGGAAACGCGTATAGATGGAATACGCATCTGAAAACTTAAAATAAAAAATTTTTAAACACCGTTTTTGGCAACTTTTCAAAACTTCCCCCTATTTACTTATAAATTTAATAAATTGCATATAATGTATCTGTCGTTGCATATACAATTTATTGATTTGTAATTCTAATTTTTGACAATAAACTCGTAATTGTCGAGTCATTTTTTGTTAATTACACCACCATTTGCATTAAAAAAAAAACGCAATTCAACGATTAACTTCATAAATGCTATTGAAGAAGCTATAGATTCCGCTGTCAGCAATCACTTTCAGATTCTTTTATTGATAAAATTATTTAAAGTTTTAGTGAACGAGCATAGAATATTGTTAAAACAATTACGTTCCATTTTACTTATTATGTGATGGATGATAATTCAAAATAATAAAAAAATGTGAAAGAGTTTTTAAAACAATCACAACGGTGTGCCTTCCAATTGAATACCGCTTTTATCAGCGAACGTATATTAGCCATTAAACAATTTAAAAAGTCATTACAATGTCCATCCATTCATCCTAAACGTCCAGAATAAAACAGATAAATTATTCTATACATTCCAGTTCACCCTAATCATCCCATTACTTTTACGCAGATTCCTTGTCTACGTTTGTTTATACATACTTTCCTCTTCAGTGAAAGTTTTACTCTAAACGCTGAACTAAAGAGCTACACTTATCTTGATGATACGATTCTTATCATAAATGTTGGGAGTTCATTAACTATTGAAGCGGGCGTTTGTGAACAATAGTCATATTACTTACGTTTAAAACGTAGCTTGGTATATCGAACGGACATCTTTCTTGTTATCATAAAACAGGCTATGACCCCGGACATTTTTTTTTAAAGTTCACACGCGACCACAATTGCACGCGACGTTATCATTTTCTTGATTATATCGACGCAAAATACACATAACTCCATGATTTCGGAATAACCACTATGGTTGAAACGCCTTATTGTTGAGGAAACAAACTTAAAGATGAAATGGAATATACCAGAACAACGAATCTTGGATTTTCCAAAAACGATAATAAGAAAAAAGATAGACTTGTTTCTGAGGCTGGAGAAAAACAAACCCGTTAATTGGACTTAAACAAAAGAAAAATGACAAAGTAGAAAGAACTGGGGGGTGACATCGTGATTCCATGAATGAAAGTAGTTACGTCAAAACTCGAGAGGACAACAAGCTTGAAACCAGTTGTTAATTGTAAATATATACTTCTTTCTTACCAGAAATTTCTATGTCTATGTTTTGACTCCGTTCAGATAATTTTTTTTTTCAATTACCGACGAGTAAAGAATAGTCACGTGAATAGCTGGTTTTATCCATGTCTTATAATTAAGGGAATATTCAGGAAAACATCAGCTTAATGACTTCAAAACAGCTAAATTATTTATTTCAAAAAATTATTTCCACAATTTTCTGTCGCTGTTTTTGAAAACAATCATTAAACAAGTATATCGATTAAGCAAAATAATGGACATGAACTTAAATAAATATATGAAGCATATTCATACAAGACCTAAAATATGGAGGGGGAGAGTTAAGGAAATTACATGAGGGCCCATGACACTAGAATGCCCCGGAAAAGCATATCTCCAATTCTGCAAAGGAAGTTTCAAACTATATAATTTTAATAAAATTAAAACATTATACTCAGAACAAACCTAACTTTTTAGCATTGTTTCCAGTACGATACGTAATGTTTCATCCCAATAAAATAATGCGAATTAATGTTTTATAAAATCATGTCTAAAAGAAGAGGTAAGAAACAACTACAAATTTTGTTTATAACTATAGTAGTAATTCGAACACGATTTTTTTTAAAATTTGTATAATTAAAAGCGCAAAAAATTAACTTTTTAAATTTTAAACATTTTCTTTTTAGAAAAAGGACTTTCATTATTCAGAGATATAATAGATCGTTCTTTTTGGCAAAATGCGAACTTTCAGAGTCCAACGTTTTTCTTTTAACAATTAGCATATCTTTTTTTCCTTTTGATCAACAACTTGAGCAGATTAAAGAGTGTATTCAAGCATTTTAGTTATTGAAAACAGCAAAAAAAAATATTTGTCAATGATTATGAGTTAATGCTATTATCTATAACAGTGTTTACCAACTGGCGGGCCGCATCGAAGCCTTTTTTGTGGCCCGCGAACTGAAATATATTAGTTGTCCTTTTTCTGCGGACAATTTTCGTAAAAAATCTATATGGGTTTAAAATACTTTTCTTTTGTTTACAAAAACCCTAATTTCTCCGTTTCTGTGAAATTTAACATACCATCGGTGCAAAGAAATTTTTTTTCAGGTTATGCATCCAAGAAAATACTTATTCAAATACAAAAATAATCGCGTTACAAAATAATACTTTTGTTTTGTACAACTTGATAAAAATCTGATAGTAATATTTAATGTTCCTTCAAAGATAAAGAGTCCTAATAAAATTTTGATAAAGTTTCAACCCGCCATTTGACTGGTATTTTTAATTGCGGCCCCGGACCTCATGTAAGTTGGAAACCCCTGATCTATAATAATTAAATGAAGAGTTTGTCTTTTTGTCCGCGTCTCTCTTCTCTGCGTCAAGAACTGCTTGTTCTATCATTCTGAAATTTGGATAGCGACTGAAAGGCAAATTTAGGCCCCGATCCTAAATTTTGATGAAATTTTTAATTAGTTCGTTCTGTAGAGCCATATGAAAAATGGCATTTTCTCATTGGCTGAGAACTCGCCTTTGATAAAAATTTTCTTTCTTTCAAATTTTCTATAGGTAACATCAACGATAGATAGCTTATAGCTCTCATAAAAAAAAAAAAGTTTTTTGCACGTTCTTTAATATTTAATTATTTTTTATTCCTTATGTCAGTTTAAGTAAATGATCAGCATGAACATGATAGCACAGGCAGATTACTAATATTCTATAGGTAGCATTAATGATAGATAGCTTATAGCTCTCATAAAAAAAAGAAGTTTTTTGCACGTTCTTAAATATTTAATTATTTTTTATTCCTTATGTCAGTTAAACTCAATGATCAGCATGAACATGATAGCACAGGCAGATTACTTCACCAAATAAATATTTTTAAAGTTATTTAAAACCCATTAACCTAAGGATTTTAAAATTTTTATGTTTATAATTATTCTTATAAGACATGAATCTATAAAACTAAATAATTTAAAATCAACAGTAATTGGGAAAAAAAGTTATTTATTGTAAGGCTAAATTAATGGAAAAATAGTTGTTGTTGTTGCTTATCCTCATATATCTGACATTAGTCAGATCTGTTAAATTTGAATTGAAAACATTACAGAAATGTATTGTGGTCTAGATTATACTATATTTATTTAACAGATAGGAGAAAAGATGCCGTCACCGGCATAGCAAAAATGTAAACAAAAAAACTTGCAACAACCGTTGCCAACAACAGTATCGCTAGATAAAAACCAATGTTGCCATCACAAAAAAAGTGATTCGAAAAATAACATTGTTAAAAGGCATGTATTTCAACACTCCTCCTTGCCTGTAACACTGTACTATACACTACATTTTAAAATATTCAGAGTATGAAGAAAAACAGGATAAATTAGTCATTAAGTCTAATAAGTCACAGCATAATTAAAGTTGATCAAAGTTCTCTTTGGTACTTGTTTTGTAAAGAGGTCTGCCACATTTTCCTTCGTCGGGATATATTGGAAAGCGATCTGCCCACTGCTCACCAAGTCTCGAAGAAAAAAATACTTGATGTCGATGTGTTTGCACCTATCAGATGTTATCTGGTTTTTAGCCAGAAACATTGCTCCTTGGTTGTCCACAAATACATCTTGAGGAATAGACACTAACTTATAACATATTTCCTTCAGGAGATTGTTCATCCACAACACCTCTTTCGCTACGTGACACATTGCAACGTACTCTGCCTCAGTTGAGGATAAGGCAGTTGTAGGTTGTTTTTTGCTGGACCATGAGACAGGTGCACCAGCAAGTATTATAAGATAACCACTGTATGACTTGCGATCAGTTCTATCTCCCCCCCAGTCAGCATCAGAATACACTAATAGTGGCTTACCAGTTTTCTTATATTTTAGTTTTCTGTGCATGGTTCCCTTCAGGTATCTAAGGATATGTTTCACACCCCTCCAGTGTTCCTCTGTGTGTTTTTCATTGAACTCGCTCATATATGTGGTGGAAAAGGTCATGTCTGGTCGAGTTCCACAAGTTCAATACAAAAGGCTTCCAATACACTGGCGGAAAGGAATCCCCAAGCTTCTTTCTTTAATTTGTTCCCATTTCTGTTCATCAACTGTATTGAATTTTAAGTTTGGGTCTAATGGTGTAGCTGCAGGCTTTGCTTCAGACATTTTAAATGTTTCCAGGATTTCAGACACATAAGCTGTTTGATCTAAAGTATATGATCCATCATCTTCCTTCAGAATTTGCATGGATAAGATTTGGCTTGCTGGTCCAAGATCCTTGGCAACAAATTTTTTTTTTAATCTTTCCCTTAAAATTGTCTATCTCTTCAATACGACCAATTATCAGGAGGTCATCAACATATACTCCAACTACAATTTGTTTTTGATGGCAGAAATAAATACAAGGATCTGCTACTGCTCGCTTGAGTCCACAATCGATCAGAAAATCATTTAAACAGTTGTTCCATGCACGCCCGGATTGCTTTAATCCATAAATGCTTTTCTTTAGGTGACACACCAGGTGCTCCTTTCCTTTTTCAACACATCCTTCTGGTTGGGACATGTATAACTCTTCTTCTAAAATTCCGTTAAGGTATGCTGCTGTAATGTCCATCTGGTGAATTTCTTGATTTCTTTCTGCGGCTATGGCAATCAATAATCTTATGGACTTCAGTTTAATAACCGGTGAGAAAGTATCTTGAAAATCCACACCACATACCTGAAGATATCCCTTAGCAACTAACCTGGCTTTGAATTTCACTCGTTTTCCACTTTCATCTTTCTTCTTGCAAAATAACCACCCAAATGGTATTACCTTAAAACCTGGTGGCCTGCTGGTGAGTTCCCAAGTTTGAGCTTGTGTCAGATTTTCAATTTCTTTATTCATGGCTTCCTGCCATTGTTCGGCTTCTGCTGACTGCAGGGCTTCTTTAGCCGTAACTGGATTTCTATACTCTGATTTTTCCAATTCCTTTGCATTATATAGGTAATAGTCTTGCAAATGTTTTGGAGGTTTAACAACTCTTCTATCATTTGTTTGTGTATGATAGTCACATTTAGTAATACTCAGCTCATTATCTTTTTCTTGCTGATTGGGGTTTGAGTGATGTATGTGTTCTGGTGTAAGTCCATCAAGCTCCACTGAATTTGATTTTTCTTCACTCTCTTGAACATGTATATTTGAATCAGCTATATCATCACATTTCAACTCATCAGTGAATACATTTGATTCTTGATATTCATGATCCTCAGCTGGCTTATTTCCGACCTTTTCCTCATCATTCTCCATCAGTAGTATGTTTTCTTCTATTTCATCTTCAATATGAAGAACAACATTGTTTTCTTTCAGATCCTTCATTGGATGCTTGTTCTTATACGGAAAGGTATTTTCTTCAAAGGTGACATCTCGACTGATCAGAATTTTTTCGTTTTTCAGATCCCATAGTCTGTAACCTTTAGTACCTTCTGGGTAACCTAGCATGACACATTCAATAGCCTTTGGGTCAAATTTAGAGTGTCTTGAAAATGATCGTACATGGCTCCAAGCCCTACATCCGAAAATTCTAAGATGTTTTGTTTGAACTTCTTTCCCTAACCATCTTTGTTCTGGAATTTTTCCTGCTATTGAATTAGAAGGACACTTGTTTAGCAAGTAGGTTGCTGTTGAAAGTGCTTCTGCCCAAAATTTTTTATCTAAACCGGATTCTATTAGTAAACATCTAGCAGTGTTGATCAATGTTTGGCCTTTTCTTTCTGAAATTCCATTTTGTTGTGGAGATTCAGGCACGGTCAATTGTCTCTGTATACCATGTTGAATGAGATACTTGTCAAAACTGTGATTTTTATACTCACCACCATTGTCACTTCTTAAGATCTTTATTTTCTTATTTTGAACATTCTCAGCAATTTGCTTGTATTCATCAAATTTTTGCAGCACTTCATTCTTTGTCCTCATGAGGTATGTAGAAGTGTATCGAGAGAAATCATCGGTGAAAGTAACAAAGTAGTTAGCTCCGCCTATGGATGGTGGTGTGATTTTTCCGACAACGTCTGTGTGTATAATCTCGAGAACTTCTTTCGCCTTGATTTCAGCTGTCTTTGGGAATTTTTTTCGCTTCATCTTGCCTTGTACACACACACTGCACAAGAGATCTGATGCGTTCTGTAATTTCAAGTCCTCATCTACAGGGAATTGTCCTTTAGTAGAGTTATAATTTGGGTGTCCAAGTCTACGATGCCAAAGTTCTTCACTTTTGTTTCTTGCAACATAAGCAGTGGCTTGCTTTTCTTTCACTATATACAGTCTTCCTCTTCTCTTGGCTGTCAGAATTGTTAATCTATCCTTCTCCATTACCTTAGCTTCTCCATTGGAAAATTCAACAATAAACCCATGTTCTTCAATTCGCCCAATTGAAAGTAGATTTCCTCCCAAATCTGGTACATATAGAACATTTAGAAGAGTAACAGTCTTTCCTGGGTCTCCAGGCAATCTAATTATGATATCACCTATTCCTGTTACACAAATTTTTTCAGTATTTGCAACTTCCACAGTTGAGGAGTAAGCCTTAAAGTTTACATATCTTCCACGATCTGATGTCATATGCTCAGTAGCACCACTATCAAGGATCCAAATACCTGATTTGTCTTCAGCATCATTCATAGCAGAAAATGCCCAATCAGTTTTTATATCAACTGCTGTTTTGGCAACGACTCGATCATGCTTCCGTGCTTCATCACAATCTTTAGATTTATGGCCCCATTCGCCACAGCTAAAACACCTGACAGTTTTCTTCCAATTTGAAGCTGTTTCATTGTTTCTTTTCGTTGCCCATTTCTTCACAGTGTTTGTCTGCATCGGTCTTTTTTGAGTGTAGTTTTTTGTGTGAAGTGCACGTTCTTCCTGCTCTTCAGCAATGGGCACATTTCTATGTATTCTTTTTTCTTCGACTAAGAGTCTAGACTTCACAATGGTTGTTGTCAAGTTATCTTCGTCCTTTTCTAAGTTCAGGATTAAGCTTTCATATGATTTTGGCAGGCCTATTAACATGACAAGGGCAACTTCTCTGTCGGTGAAAGCGTAACCACCACTCGACAATTTTCGGTGTATTTCAATCAATCTTGTCAAATATGATTGAATTGCTTCACCTGGCTTCAAGGAAATGTTGAAGAAATCCTTCATCAGCTGCAAAACATGCAGCAATCCAAATTTACTGTGCATATCTTTCAACACAACCCATGCGTCCCTTGCCTTGGCGCAGTCGCCGATATCATCCAAAAACGTGTCTTCTACTATCAAAAACATTAGGGTTAATGCCTCGTCATTCTTTTTTGTTTCACTTTCGGACATCTCTGTAAGGCCGTAGCCGGGTTCCACTGCCTCCCAGCATTTCTTCTGCACCATCAGTGCGCGAGCACGTATTGCCCATGCATGGTAATTCTCACCATTTAACTTCTTCAATTTGTAATCTTCCATGGTGACGATTTGTGCTATTCTACTGCCTATCTTCTTACATCCGAATTTCTAATGTTTACTTACACAGAGCTTCGTGCTGATAACGTGTTAAATTTGAATTGAAAACATTACAGAAATGTATTGTGGTCTAGATTATACTATATTTATTTAACAGATAGGGGAAAAGATGCCGTTACCGGCATAGCAAAAATGTAAACAAAAAAACTTGCAACAACCGTTGCCAACAACAGTATCGCTAGATAAAAACCAATGTTGCCATCACAAAAAAAGTGATTCGAAAAATAACATTGTTAAAAGGCATGTATTTCAACAAGATCAACTCCAAAAAGTTGTTGATAGCCAGAAAGTCGATGTCAAGAAGGGAATCGGAAGTTTAGTCCGCCCTGGATAGTCCGACACAATCAAGTATATGCTTCGGTGAGGCTGGGTGGACACAGCATTTTTTACAAGTCGGGTAAATGCTTGTGCCACTTTCGAATGTTAGACATTTTAGGTGACCAGTTGAGAATCTGGCCAAGGCAGTCTGGGAGCTTCGATCGCAATTGATTCCCAGAAGGGTGCCAGAAGATGTTGCGGCGTACCATTGGTGGGTAGGTGGAGTTTGCTAGATTGATTTTTTTCTATATTTTTCATTGCAGTATAGTTCCTGATAAGTAATAGATGACCCGATGGGCATATCTTCCTCACTGCCCTCTTTGGCCAATCTATCTGTTATCTCGTTACCACCAATATTAACATGTGATGGAATCCATTGAAGATGTGCGTCATGGTGATGAGAAATCTTTTTCATCTTGATCAAGATAGATATACTAGTTTCATCGCTTGCAGGAATGCTTTGAAGGGTTGCATGAATGCTTGCAGGATTGCTTCGGAAAAATAGTACTAATTCGTATTGGAGAAAAGCAAAAAATCGTTTACTATTTTTGATGCCAATGTTGCTTAATTGCATTTGGTAATATGTTTGAATAGAAATAAAAGAAAAATAAGGTATATTCTAAAAATCAAAATAAACGGGGAAAAGGTACTTTTAATTTCTTTTCGGGGAACTGTGAAAAATCGAAATTGACTCCAATGAGGCTTATTTAATTTTCTTAGTTATTCGGGCCTATTTAATAATCACAGCGCGCCAGGAAAAAAGAAAAAAAAAACGGACTACCCTGAATAACATTTGATCTAATAATCTGATTTTCACATTCTCGGAATCAATCTTAATGGCTCGAGTGGATGACCTCAAATGTACGAATTAATAAGTGCAGACGATATTTTAAGTTACAAAATCAGACAAAAAAACGAACTTTCTCTGAATAAACATACCCTTTTTTCAACGGATTCGTATTTCTGACCTCTGAAATATAGAGGGTACTAGCTGCAATCTGGGAAATATGGTTTTAATAATTTGGTCAAGAGAGCAATCCGAAGTTTGAACCCTTTAATATTAATTTTACTTTTTGCGTATTTCGCTTTATCACGTGAACTTTTCAAGCGAATTAAAAAAAAATTGCACATGATTATAAAATTCGTTTTTCTAAAGGTAAACCTAGGTTACCTTTAGAACCTTACTAGGTTACCTTACCTAGGTAAAAGTTTTCGAAAGGTTCCAAGCAAAAAAAAAAAAAACTTTTAGTAAAAATTTATAATTTTTTTATTTAAGAATAATCGAAAAAATTTCGAATTGTAAGGTATGCAATTTCTTGCACCATTTTAAAGAAAGTTATTTGAAAATGCAGAATACAAAATGTGAGCAAAATCGGTCGAATAGTTCAGAGAAATTGAATTTCAAAAAGTCAGATACTTAAAATTCGATTTTTCAGGAAATTAAAGTATCGTCTGCATTTATTAATCAGCATATTTGAGGTCAATCCCGCTAGTCATTAAGATTGAGTCCTAGAACGAGAAAAATTCGATCATTTAATCAAAAGTTTTTCAGGGTAATTTTTTTTTTCTTCATACTGTACATTTGAGTTAACCCTATTATATCATTAAGATCGGCAGTAAAAACCTAAACATTGGAGCTTAAGTCATGCAGACAGATATCCTTTTTTTTTTCCATTTATTCTGCACCAAAAAAATTAAAAATAAAGTAAAAGCGAAAATGGTATTAATAAAATATGTGATGAAATGACACGCTAAGTTTTTACTCTGCCCGTTTTGTTAGAAAAGAAAAATCTGTTTTGCCCGAAAGAAAAATAATCGTTATTTCAAACAGAACGTAGCATATTTTCAGGGCTACTTTGACTAGCCTACTTTTAAAATGGCTCGAACGAGCCATTTTAAAACTTTTTATTTCAAATAATGTTTGTTAGGAACAGTAAATAAATTCATTTTCAATCATTGCAAAGCTCACGTCTGTAACAAATAATAATCAGAAGATCCTATCACAAACGTTTACTTTTTTATTGATCATAATTCATTCGTTTTATCATAATTCGTTTGGTGATCACACAGTATTATTTAAAAATATTAAATTTTTTTTAAAAATTCTATTAAAGTTAGGAATTGATTATAGACAAAACAAAAATTTATTTTTAAGTGTCTACTTCTCTCAAAAAAAATGTTTTATACAACTAAATGTTCAGAAAAACAAGCGCCTCATGATAATGGAAAAAAAGGAAGAAAGAAAAAAAAAAGGAATCGAGAGAATTTTAAACGATAAATTAAAACAGTTAAAAAGCAACATTTATATGATAATAGCTCAACATTTTCAAAAGTTTAAAAATTAAACATTTCTAAAATACAAATTAAATTTTAAAAAAATTGATCGTACACGGTACAGTAATTTATTTTTAAAAGCTAA
The DNA here is from genome assembly GCF_982258835.1 of Parasteatoda tepidariorum. Classification (NCBI taxonomy): domain Eukaryota; kingdom Metazoa; phylum Arthropoda; class Arachnida; order Araneae; family Theridiidae; genus Parasteatoda; species Parasteatoda tepidariorum. Next base: position 37,620,349 of record NC_141755.1, read on the forward strand.
CTCATCACAAAATGAATGTTTAATGCCGCTAAATGTTCGAGAAGACCTGATTCGCATGTCAAGGGGGGACAAAATGGCAAATAGCCAAGACAGAAACTATTTTTATTTTGAAAACGTAACTGGTTTTTGCAGACAGCGATAATCTTGAAACTATTTCGTTAACAAACAGTTTACCAAGAGATGTTTCATGATCAACAAGCATTTCAGAACAGAGTGGAAAGGGGGGATGATTTTCAGTAGGATGATACTTTCAAAAACAGAAAATTCTTGGAAGTTGAAATCGTTTCGATTTATTCCAACGCGTGTAAGTCGTTCTGGAGACTTCGTTTAAAAATTAACGCGTGAAAGAACTTAGTTCAAATTTTGCTAAGTTCAATTTGAATAAACGATTTTAATACGACACTAATCTCAATAAGATTTTCTAATATACACATTTAATCAGAATGTTTATTAGTTTCTTTTATATCCTACTTATTATTTTTTTTATAAATTTTTTTTTTTCATTATCTCAATGTTTCAAAACATTCGTAAAAAAGTAAGAAACATTTGTATCTTTGGCACATTTGCTACAGTTTGTCCCCCGACAAATCGCCCTTTTCTTGAAACATGCGGGTCCTGATTTATAATAAGGTCTGAGAGGCCCTGGCCCCATAATTATTAAATTTATTTTCTTCAGAATTCTCTGTTAGAATTATGAGTTAACAAAAATTGAAATAATTATAAATTCAAATTTTTTAATGCATTATAATTTATTTATGCAATTAATAATTTAAAAGCATTTGTAAATAAACGAGTAAATTTTGTTCAATGTTTCTACCAGTGGAGCACTCAAATCCTGAAAATATATAGTTTTTTTACAAATAAATAAATAAATAAAGATTGGTTACTAAGTTAATAAATTCTTATGATTTCTTCTAGAGCATCCTATTTTCATCTGAAATCCTAAAAGAACAAGAAAATATCGCCTTAACCTAATTAGGTTCAGCTAAAGTATCCTGCCACTTTTATTTACTCAGAATACGATCTGTATGGATTTGGAAATTTCAGAGCTTGTATGGATGGTGTTTTGATCTTGTTGTATAGGTAGATTTAAATAAAATATCCAAAAAGAAAAAAAAAAGCAGGAAAAAAAAACGTTTTTAAGCAAGTATTGCTGGTTCAACCGATGAATACTAACGGTATTTTCATTTAATACAATGAATAATGCCAGGTAGTAGAACTATAAATTTTACGTCAAAAATACGTATATTTAACCTCTAAATTTTATTAAGCATTCGTAAAATTTACGTAAAACTGAAATGTCGAATTATAACAAAAAATGGTAATCCAAAAAACGTAAAATTTACCTAAACTATTTCGTTTGTTTTACGAATATTTTACCACTATCACTGGGTAAGAATGAGTGCGTTATTTTTACATATTGTTTACATCAACAGTACGTCAAAAAGTACGTAAGTTTCAACTTACAACTAGAAAAAAGTGGTTATCCAAAAAACAGAAAATTTGCAAAATGAAATTTGAATTGTAAATTTGCTTTGTTAATAATTCGTAAAATACACAGAATCATTTTTACTAAATCTAAATATTCTTTTGCCAATCTTTCGTAAAATATACGAAAAGCAATCTTACAGAAAGGTAGTTAGTAAAAACCATTCCGTTAATATTACGTAAAATATATAAAGCTTTTCTATCAAAGGAAATATCATTCTATCAATATTATGTAAAATTTACTGATAAAGCGTATTGACTTAGCCAATTTCCCAAAATTTTAGGTTTAACTTACGTATCATGCTATATGGGATAGAGCTATAATTTTTTTTTTTTTTTTTTTTTTTTTAAATTAAAAGAATCACATCCTTCCCATTAATCGGAAATAAGATGAAACGAACTTGGGCAATGTTTTTGATATGAAAAATGGTCTCTAGTATCTAAACAAAATTATTTCAATGGCTATTAATTTTCTATTAAATTAGGCCTACAGGATAAGTTTTCCCAATATGAATGTCTGTAAGCGTTTATTAGTTGTAGTTACAGGTATTCGTACAGCAGTAGACAAAACATGAAACATTGTCGCAAAATTTTGGACACTTAGCCTTGTTATTAGTTTTTTTTTCCATATGCCACTAGTGATATGCAGTTGATCAAGGCTGGGTTAAAACCTGGTTTCATTTTCTATGTTTTTACTGACTGAGGAAATAAAAACAACAAAAGGAATAAAAAAATAATAAAAGTAGGAGAGAATATGGAAACAAAGCACATACATTTTACTAAAATGTAGTAATACATAGAGTAAAATTTTTTTAAAAAAAATTAAAGGTTAGTAGGGATAGTTATAGTAGGAATATTTCCATGATAGTTTTCGACTAAAAAAAATATATAATAAGAGAAAACCACAGTAAAAAAAAACTATGTTTTTTCTTTCAAAGTCTTGTTATTAGTTTTTAATTATTAGTTATTATTAGTTTAACAAACTGTTAATGAAAATTTTGTTTAATTAAATAAAATAATAAACTTATCAGCTTAATTTACTTTATCATTTTTAATAATTCACGCATCACGCTACACGAAATAAAGGGGACAAAATGGAGAATAAATTAAAAATCTTAAGCATGTAAATAAAATTCAAATTAAATATTTTAATTCAATTTTCAATACCTCACCATGATTATTACGTTTGTAATTTTAATATAGAAATGCTTTCAAGGTCTGTTTATTTTATGAATTTTTCTTAGTCATTGTTTTGCATATTCTTTCTTATTATTTATTTTTCTAATTAAGCTCATAATCAAACATACCATTTCTAATTTAAATAACGCTTCTGCCCGGCTACCGGTAACATAGGTGCCTGTGGAGGAGTAGGCAAAGTGTCGCACTAAATACAATGTCCGCTTACCACATCCTACCACTTTAAACAACCAAAACTTGATCAACCAAATTTTTCATAGCCTGGAAGAGATCTATCTACAAGAACCTTAAGTTGAAACAGAAGGCAACCAACGTAATTAATTTTCTAGAAGAATACGAAAGACTGAATTAATTTTCAAGAAAAAAATAACAAAATAATGCAATGGTGAGCTCCAACCCTACTAACTAAACTTGACCAATTAGCCCTGTATCAGTCAATAACAGATTTCAGTACATAGGATGTTATCTAGAGGAAATTCTGGAAGTACATACCAGGAAACAATACTAAGGATCGGTTTGAAGCAAAAATGTCCCTAGGTAAAGTGTGGTTTTAATAATGGATTGCCCTAAGCTGTTCATTTACATATCATTAAAGTTTTATTTATTCATTCATTTTTGTAAAATAAATGTTTTTATCTTCTTGAAAATTTTTATGTTTTCTTCATTCCAACCTAGTAGTGTTTCTGTGATTATTGTAAATAAAAATAAATTAAAATAAGAACTAAAGAGTGTATATAACCGCAAAGGAAAAAAAAAGGAATTTAAGCCACTTACATTATACATTTTAATAAAAGCAAATTGTAAAATTATACCAATTAAATTCAAATAAAAAGATCAGAGTTGAGTAGAAATTTCCGTTATTCTTAAAATTAATTTATTGAAAATATAACCAACACACCATTTCTTGATTAGGTGTAAAAAAATTTTACATTCATATTTTTTAAAAGAAATGTATTAAATATAATGTGGAACCAGTGTTCACATTATTTAAATCACAATCCAAATCACCAGGGTCTTTTTTAAAAAAAAAAAAATGGCGCTATTTTTTTGTTCAACATAATTAATAATTACATTTATTCAGCACTAAAGCAAGTATCAGAAGCACAGAATATCTCCTCCCTGTGCGAATGCTGGTAAGTCTTATTGTGTTGAAAGGAGTTTTGGACAGGTTACATGGAAGTATCACATTATTTGCATTGTTGTTTTATTTTCTTTATAAGCTCAGCACAAATATGCTATTTGTTGTTTGGAAAGTAACTTAATTCCATACAATTTGGAAATTATTACAGTACAATAAAGATGATACAAAAAAAAAAAAAAAAAAACATGCTTTTATATGCCTTTATTCCAAAAACTTTCAAGTCCGGAAGAAAATTAAGATAATTTTGTTTTTGCAAGGACATAAATGAACAATTTAGGGGTACTTCCAATTTTTTAACCTTTTTTAAATGAAAATACGAATGACAAGTTTTCGATCTCCAAAGATACAGAACACTACATTTCATTTTTTGTACAGCCCCAATAACTTTTTTTTCCCAACATTGTTGGACAAGACTAAATTAAACTTAGGAAGAAAAAAAAAATCCTTACAGATCTCAAGGAAATATTTAAAAAAAATTTACTGGCCGGGATTATCTAGAAATGGAGAGTGATGCAATTTTTGGACTCTCAGGATCATTTCAAAATGTTCTATATGCTGAGAAAATATATTGTATGAATTTGTATAGGCGTACCCTTACCAAACTTTTTTTATATCTATCTATGGTGGATGAGTAATGAACTTGTCTGCAGAGAAATTTCCCATAAGGATGCAGATAAATGAAAAATTGCAAAAATATTTTTAAATATAGGGTAACACAATTTAACCCTTTAATTTTTTTCAGAATTTAGTGAAGTTAGGACAATAATTTAAGTGTAAAACAGTTTTTCAGTGGAATAAGAATCCAGGAAACAATCAGAGTCCATTAAAACAACTTTATTGTTTCCATTTAAATAAATACTTTAATTTTAAGATTATTAGTCTTTCTTTAATAAAATTTATAATTCCAAAATTTTCACTCTGACTGTGTGCCAGCTTACTAAAATATTTAATTCATCACATTTCATAAACTGTATTAACATGACGGTGCAAGAATAGTTATGGTTTTTAAATTTGATTGAAATTTTTAATTACTTATTATATTTTATAACTCTCAATTACATAATTTTGAAAATAATTAGAAATAATGAATATGGTGCACAAGTCGACTTTCCAAAACCCTAAAATTTTTTGAAAATTAGGATATTGAGTTACACACCAGTAATAAACTCTGACATTCGTTGATCATAAAATATTGAAGAAAAATGTATATATCAATTTGCCCCTTTCTAAAATTATTTTTATCATGTTATTTTAAATTTGCCATTCTAAATTTTTTGTCATATTTTTAATACACACTAAGTTTTTTTTTAAACAGTACTTTAAATTACATTTGAGAAAAAAAAAAGAATAGTGTAATAATTTATTTAAGATTATTTCAAAAATGTAACAGTGGAAATTTTTAAAAAATTCCATAAATCTCTAAATTTAAAGATTCCAAAATATCAGTGTCGGATTCAATAAAGTTAGCACAGTTATCATAAGCTTTCCTCTCAACAATAGAATCTATTCCAGCATCATCGGCTGAGATCTACAAAAATTACTGTTGAAACTCATCTCACGAAATCATAACTCCACACATTCTAAAAACCATTTAAATCAACATTTTGTCAAGAGTCTATTATCATTCAGCACATGGAATAGTGGAAATAGAGTAGTATAATAGGAGTAGTGGAAATATTTCCAATTTTTGTATTAGTTTTTCTCTTTCTATCAACCATTCAGTTCAAGATGATTCAATATTATCAACGAAGGTATTTTTTTTATTCCCCTTTCTCAGAAGTCGACTTATACAATTGATTTATCAGAAATTTGCTATCTCGTGTCTTATACACTTCCTTTCCTTTGTAAAATTATCAAAAAATTAATAACCGTTACAGTGATAAATAGCTTTAGTTGCTAAAAGACTCTTTTAATGATAAAAATGATCTTCCCAAGCTGTTGACAAAAGTAAATGAGATGCTGGTAACACCAATGTATTGGTACCAGCACCAAAATAATCGCCAAGTACAGATATTAAAACATCCCCTTCAATGTAAAAAAGAAAACAAATATAAGCTTTGTTTTGATTCAGAAAAAATATAAAGTTGATCAAAATTATTATTTAACAACACATTACTCAACTTGAAAATCTGTATCTTGAATTTTATGCAATTAAATAATCTACTCGTGTTTCTTAAAATCATTGCCAAATTAGCTGCTTCATAAAAAAAAATCTTAAAATCAAACTTTTAACAGTCAATTAAAATAGATCAAAAAATTAGATTTGTTTAAGATTCTGTTGACTAATGGTAGGGGAGATTTCCGTATCCTGATCTGTGGCAGAATAATAGCAGTTTTGGAAACTTCAATGCAAACATCACATAAAGGGACCAACTCTAAAGGTATAATTTGTAGCCACTGCCGGGTAAATATCTACATGTTTTTTTAAAACAAAAATGTGCAAGTTTAAAATTTATTTGGCACCTTGGCGATTGTAGTTGTCGTGACAGATCACAATACGGAAATACCCCCTAATGGTTAATATGTATTTTCCATTACAGTCTAATAACATTAATAGATCTATATATCTAATTTAAATTGAATGCAACAATTTCGCTCATAGTAAATGATTTTTCGAACAATTCAAACATATATGTTATAGTATTGACACTATACTTTTTAAACCTTGATTATAAATTTACTGATAAATGCATAAAAATTCAATTATTTAATTGATGTCAACATCATTATCAATATACTTATTCATTCAACAATTAATAATGCTAAATTATATAAGGACATTTTTAAAAGTAACAAATTATTCTACGATAATGGAAAATATAAAAACTTTGAATGTTCCCTTTCATTTTTTTCAGAATAAAGAGTGCATTATTTTTTGAATGATTTTGCTAAAAACATTAATCTGACTGTTAAAATGATAAATAGCTCACATATTAAAAAAAAATTTAAACTTTTAAAAAATTCTCCGATTTTGCAAAACTTTTTTCATTATCAGAAAGACATTAAAATGAATGATTTCTCAATTTTAACATTTCTAAGAGCCCAAACAAAGCAGTATTGTATTAACTTTTTATATATTAAACCAGGGGTCCCCAACCTTTTTGTACCTAAGAGTAAATACCAGAATATCGGTTGAATGGCGGGCACCACTTATTTTTTTAAGATAAATTTATAGTTGGTAGACATAGGTAACAATACAAACACTACATATACTTAACACACAAAACTTACACACAAAACTTAATTTTAAAAATTAATTTATCATATGAATATAATTAGTAATAATATTCTTGTGTAAAATAAATGATTACTGAATTGCTTGCAAAACATACGAAGTATTAAAACTATTTATAAAATACAGTCAATGTGATCTTTGTCATTGCATTTCACTGGCTATCGCTTCATAATTGGGAGAACATGATGAAATTCCTACTTGCAAGCAATCGTCAAGGTGTTCATCTGTAAATCGGGATCTATATTTTGAATTCATTGTCGAAAGCAATGATTCCCAAACGTATGTAAAACCACAAAACTAGTTTTCTTTATATGTTGCTCTTTTTAAGAATGGAAAATTATTTCTGTCAACTATAATCCAGAATTTCTCATCTGATATAATCGATTTGAGGATAATGTCATTCCGAAGATCCAAAATTTCTATCTCCACTTCTTCTCGCCTAACTTGAAGACATTCTGAAATGCATGTTGCTATTTTGGTTACGTATATTTGATGGTAAAAGGATTTACAGAAAAGGTGACCATAGGCTCGATGATATTAAATTGTTAAAAGCGATTTTCAAATTGATCTTGAAGCAATTGGAGGTTGATGACAAATGTTAACAAGACAGATTCAATGTCACCTATCATTTTTTTCATGTTTGGAAAATGCAAAAGAGACTTTATTTTCAAATGTGATATCCAGAAAACTAACTTCGTTCTGAACGAGTGTATAGCCTTCTAATTCTTGCTATAATATTTGTCTTTTCCCTGCAGCTCCAAGTTTAAATTATTTAGTTTTTCAATTAGGTCTGTTACGAAAGACAAATCTCCTAGCCAGAGAGAATCTGTTAGTTCTAAAAATATTTGATTTTTGGCTGCAAGATAATTTCTTATTTCTTCGATTAAATGTATAAATCTATCAAGCACTTTGCCTTGACTGAGTCAGCGTACTTCAGTATGTAAAATGAAGTCAGCATCAGCAGGATTTTGTAACAGTGCCTTGAAAAGTCGAAGTTGCAAAGGAGCTGCTAGAATTAAGTTAACTATTTCGATAATTATCATTACGTGTAACAATTGTAGTAATTAACCGCATTAATTTTTGCATATGGGAAAATGGAAAACTGAAATATTGTATTTTATCGTTGGGTACAAGCAGCGGGCGCACCTAGACCGATCGACGGGCGCCATGGTGCCCGCGGGCATAGGGTTGGGGATCCCTGTATTAAACTATATATACACATAAACTGTAGATTTCAATAATTAGAATCATAAGGTAAAGACTTAACCTAAAAGTAAAAAATAAAGATGACCAGCTCACAACTTTAACAAAAAAAAATTACATTAATTTAAGGAAAAAAAAAAGTTTCATAAGTCGCCAGAGCCTTCGAAG